>NC_091324.1:29481506-29541506 GCF_038502225.1 Cherax quadricarinatus | reverse complement strand
CAAATTAAATAGCTTAGCCCTTTCTATAAACTTTACTGTTGAATTTGAAGAAAACTCATTGCCTTTACTAGATGTTTTAATTATTAAGGGTAATAATTAATTCAAATTTAAAATTTACAGAAAACCTACAAATAACTGTTCCTATGCACCATCCCCCCATTGAAAAGCAGGGGTGTCACTAGCACGTTAAGAGACCATACAATAAGTGTCAGGGGCCCGAGACTGTTCAACTGCCTCCCAGCACACATAAGGGGGATTACCAACAGACCCCTGGCAGTCTTCAAGCTGGCACTGGACAAGCACCTAAAGTCAGTTTCTGATCAGCCGGGCTGTGGCTCGTACGTTGGTTTGCGTGCAGCCAGCAGCAACAGCCTGGTTGATCAGGGGCTGATCCACCAGGAGGCCTGGTCACAGACCGGGCCGCGGGGGCGTTGACCCCCGAAACTCTCTCCAGGTAAACTCCAGGTATGTCCACTATTATTCTTCGCATCAAGATAGAGTTAAACTGTCTGTTTTCTCATCAATGTTTTTGAGAGCTTTACGAATTTGTAGTCCAGAGTTCATAGATGAGGAAATATCCAAAATTTATGAAATAGGTAATGATTTGAAATACCCAAGAAATGTAATTGATAAATCTTTTAAAGTTGCTAGAAATACTTTTTACAATCCAAAAAGGGACAACCAGCCTTATTCAACTAAAAATATGTTGGTTCTCCCTTACCATGAAAACTTGGTTGATATGCCTTCTCTTCTTAAGACTTTTAATATTAAAGTTGTATTCAAAAATCTTGATACAGTAAAAAAAAACTTTTGATAAAGAATTCCCCCCAAAATGCTGATGGATGTGTCTATAAGATTCCTTGTAAAATTTGCGATAAAGTTAATTACGGTCAAACTGGTAAAAATCTCGAACTAAGATTAAAACAACATAAATATAGCATTAGAACTGGACAAGATTCCAATGATCTATTTATTCATGTAAGAGATTTTAACCATCCAATTGATTTTCAAAAAGTTGAGAAAGTAGTATCAAGCAAGTCCATGGTCGACAGGAATATAATTGAATCTTGTTTCATAAAAAGCAGTTTTGACAATAATATGAATATTTCCTTTGGTTTATATAAATTAGATCCATTTATAATTAATAGAATTTGGGAAGAATTTAATAATACATTGGACAAATAATAATTTTTAAAATTCTTATTTCTTGGGTAGAATAGTTTGTTGGTGGGTTGTGTGAAGGACCTGTCTAGTTGGCCGGCGGGCCTGCTGCAGTGTTCCCTTTCTTATGAATCGCGCGTCAGGTGTTTCTTTGTTGTGGGATCTGATAGTGAAGTGTGGGCTAGACCCTTTATATACCTTCCTTTGATGCTTTACTTTCATTGTTCCTTGATAATGTGAGTAGTCACGAAAGCGCTTGGAATTTCTCTATTCTTTCACAGTGGTTGTTTTGCGCACACACACACACACACACACACATATATATATATATATATATATATATATATATATATATATATATATATATATATATATATATATATATATATATATATATATATAATTTATTAACAAGTACTGCGACTAGCCTTAGTTCACCATGATGGACCAAGGCGTTGAGAAATTCACCTAGCGTCCCGTGAGGTTGGTTACATATCTTGGGTTCGATCCCCAGCTAGTCGCAGCATTGTTATTTGCTTTAAAACAATGAGGTAAGAAGAATGGGAGAGAAGGAGAAAGGGAATATGGGAAAGAGGGAGCAAGATAGTTGGAGAGATAAAACTGAAACAATAAGAGGAATGGTGAAAGGAAAACAGAAATAAGAAAGGAAGCAAAGGAGAGACAGAGAAGGGAAGGAGAGGTAAAGGGAGGGTGGAAAGGAGAGGCACTGAAGGGAAGGGACCAAGAAGGCCGTCAGGCTGGAGAAGTCAACGGTGATAGGATTACATTTTCAGGTTGGCTGAGCTGCCCTCTGGTTCTTATCCTCTATAATAAAGGAGTCATATTAACCTCTTCCTCCCTCGCCTCTAACCATCGTCAAGGTCACTTCTCCTCCAAAGGCAGCCTTTAGTGAACTCAAAGTTACCTTTGACACAGGCAATGGATAACATATCTTGGAACAATTAACCAACCTCCGTGTCAGTAGGAATATCCTACAATGGATCCAAAGACACCTAAGCAACGGAACAGATTCAGTCATATATAAAAAGAAGTATCAAGAGTACCACCGGTAACTCATTTGGCAATAAATGGCGCAAAGCCGATAAACTGAGGAAAAAAAAACAACAACAACAGAGATAAAGTTTAATCAAATGCTTCGCCTGTGGAACAATCTTCTTCAGCCAACGAAGAATGATCAAATCTGTTCTACAGGAAAAACTTTTCAATAAATTTCCTCTGTAACTGTACATCTTTTGTCCAGTGCCTCAGTAAGCTGGACACACCTCAGGGTGGAGTCCTCATCCCCACACTCTTGTGAGCTGATGCACAGACTGGTGCCAAACATCCCTACAATGATGATGAGGCTGTCATCTGTTATGAAGATATTGACATCGGGGCTTTCACTGTGGTCTCTTCATGCCCGAGAACACTACTAAAATACTGTGTACAAATATCTGCATTAATACTCTACTACCCTCGTACATCAATCAGGCAGATACCCAGGTCTGTCAACACTATAATTACTTTGAACTACTAATAAACAGCGATAAAGCAACTTAACCTAACTTGAAGAGAATTCAACTCTTGAACATTTCTTGAACGAACACTAACATTCAACGTTATGGTAATGACGCTGAATGCTAGAATGAGAGAGAGAGAGAGAGAGAGAGAGAGAGAGAGAGAGAGAAACATGCAGAATGTACCTACAAAAAAATGTCATGTATGGGCATTTTTTCCAGCAGAGGAATTTAATGCTTCTTTTCGTGTCTGCTGTGTACTTTTACTGTCTTCTCGCCACTCCCATCCCCAAGAGCTCAATGACCCGTAAGAGTTTAGTATTTCCCCGTATATTTAATAATAATTCTAGCATTGCAAATTCTCAAAAGTATAACAGAGTAACTACCCATATTTACATGCAGCTAAAATTTTCAAGAAAAAGACCCTTGTGATGGAGGCCCTGAAATTCATTACTGCTAAAACCATTCACCTCAAAGCTGATTGAAGTTATTAATTATAAGCGTGAGGTGTGCTACATCCAACCTGGCTTAACCCCCACCCAAACCTCCCTACCTACCTACCTCCCTATTTACCTACCACCTCCCTATTTACGTACCTACCTTCCTCCGTCCCTCTCCCTCTCTCCCAGACACGAACGATGAATAAAAAAAATTATTATTTCTTTAACGTGCAATTTTTGCCTTATTATGGAAGGAATAATGAAGCTAAGTGACCACGCCCCCTCATTCTCTCCCTCTCTCCTTGTCCTTCCCACACTCTCTGCCTCCTCTCTTTCTCCTTGTCCTTCCCACACTCTCTGCCTCCTCTCTTTCTCCTTGTCCTTCCCACACTCTCTGCCTCCTCTCTTTCTCCTTGTCCTTCCCACACTCTCTGCCTCCTCTCTTTCTCCTTGTCCTTCCCACACTCTCTGCCTCCTCTCTTTCTCCTTGTCCTTCCCACACTCCCTGCCTCCTCTCTTTCTCCTAGTCCTCCCCAAATTCTCTGCCTCCTCTATTTCCCTTCTTCCCTGCCTCCCTCCATCCTCTTCTCTTCCTTTCCCCCCCTCACCCCCTTCCAACTGTATTCCATTTTCTCTCCGTACTTCCTTCTCTTTCTCTTCATTTCATCATGCCTAAATTGATGGAAATATCGTGTAGAGTGCATGAAGGTGCTCAGTGGCTCATTAAGTTATTATACTTCAGGAGGAACTTATTCTAGCATTAATGTAATATTTTGACTGGTTGATGCTGTTTGCCTAAATCTCTGGCAATTAAAAAAAAACTGTCACTCCTCAAATATTGAGTGTGTATGAATATATATATATATATATATATATATATATATATATATATTATATATATATATATATATATATATATTATATATATATATATATATATATATATATATATATATATATATATATATATATATATATATATATATATATATATATATATATATATATATATATTATATATATATATATATATATATATATATATATATATAATATATATATATATATATATATATATATATATATATATATATATATATATATATATATATATATATATATATATATATATATATATATATATATATATATATATATATATATATATATAATATATATATATATATATATATATATAATATATATATATATATATATATATATAATATATATATATATATATATATATATATATATATATATATATATATATATATATATATATATATATATATATATATATATATATATACAACACACACATAAATGTGTGTGTGTGTGTACTCACCTATTTGTACTCACCTATTTGTGGTTGCAGGGGTCGAGTCTTAGCTCCTGGCCCCGCCTCTTCACCGGTTGCTACTGGGCCCTCCCTCTCCCCGCTCCATGAGCTTTATCAAACCTCGTCTTAAAACTGTGTATGGTTCCTGCCTCCACTACGTCATTTTCTAGGCTATTCCACTGCCTTACAACTCTATGACTGAAGAAATACTTCCTACTATCTCTCTGACTCATTTGTGTCTTCAACTTCCAATTGTGGCCTCTTGTTTCTGTGTCCCCTCCCTGGAACATCCTGTCCTTGTCCACCTTGTCTATTCCACGCAGTATTTTATATGTCGTTATCATGTCTCCCCTGACCCTCCTGTCCTCCAGTGTCGTCAGGCCGATTTCCCTTAATCTTTCTTCATAGGACATTCCCCTTAGCTCTGGAACTAACCTTGTTGCAAACCTTTGTACTTTCTCTAGTTTCTTGACGTGCTTTATCAAGTGCGGGTTCCAAACAGGTGCTGCATACTCCAGTATGGGCCTGACATACACGGTGTACAGTGTCTTGAATGATTCCTTACTAAGGTGTCGGAATGCTGTTCTCAGGTTTGCCAGGCGCCCATATGCTGCAGCAGTTATCTGATTGATGTGTGCTTCCGGAGACATGCTCGGTGTTATACTCACCCCAAGATCTTTCTCCTTGAGTGAGGTTTGCAGTCTTTGGCCACCTAGCCTATACTCTGTCTGTGGTCTTCTGTGCCCTTCCCCTATCTTCATGACTTTGCATTTGGCAGGATTAAATTCGAGAAGCCATTTGCTGGACCAGGTGTCCAGTCTGTCCAGGTCTCTTTGAAGTCCTGCCTGGTCCTCATCAGATTTAATTCTCCTCATTAACTTCACATCATCTGCAAACAGGGACACTTCTGAGTCTAACCCTTCCGTCATGTCGTTCACATATACCAAAAATAGCACTGGTCCTAGGACCGACCCCTGTGGGACCCCGCTCGTCACAGGTGCCCACTGTGTGTGTGTGTGTGTGTGTGTGTGTAGTGCCGAATAGGTAAAATTGGTCAATTAGCAGGAACTCGTTTAAAATGAAATCCTTTCTAAAATTCTCTTATATATTTAAAGATATATTTTTTAATTTATGTAAATATAAAAACTAACGATTTTGTACCAAGAGAACCTAAGGAAACTTACCTAACCTTATTATAACAAGCGTAATTTAATTGAGCCTAATCAAACTAAATATATTTTATATAAGTTTACAATAATTTAATAATTCTACTAAGTATTGAATTATTACAAGGTAAAGGTGCGTCTCTAATGTATACAGAACGTCCACTGTGTCACCTCCATAGTAAACACATCTATGGTGTTGAATGTCTCCTCAAGAGCACGATGAACTAGACATGTCCTCTCTTTCCTTGGATCGAACATGATTCATCCCACTTCATTAGCGTTTTTTCTCCGTTTAAAGTAAAATGCATAACGTTGTTTATGGCTTCAAAATGTTGACGTATGTATGGTGTTCAGTTTGACAGGAAAAAACTATTCTTTCTTGAGGAGGTAAAGGATAGGTGTAGAGGAGAGTATAATGGAGGGAGTTGGATATGAAGATTGGAAGGAAGGAGTGGGAGAGGGTGGGAGGGAGAGGTTTCCATGGTCTAGGGGCAGGGCGGAGATAGCAGCGGAACACCAGCAGAAAACAAAATATGCGAAATTCGTAGAAATACGAATGGGAACGGTGAGGGGTCGGAGGGAGGAAGCGATGATGATAATGGGATAGGACGGAGGAGAACGAGATTAATTATATATATATATATATATATATATATATATATATATATATATATATATATATATATATATATATATATATATATATATATATGCAATAAGATCACAGTAAACAGGTGATTTCAAAATATGCAAAACAACCACTCTGAAAGTGTGAGTAGTCACGAAAGCGCTTGGAATTTCTCTATTCTTTCAGAGTGGTTGTTTTGCATATATATATATATATATATATATATATATATATATATATATATATATATATATATATATATATATATATATATATATATGTATGTATGTATGTCGTGCCGAATAGGCAGAACTTGCGATCTTGGCTTAAACAGCAACGTTCATCTTGCCATATAGGACAAGTGAAAATTTGTGTATGCAATAATTTCGCCAAAATCATTCTGAACCTAACGAAAAAAAAAATATTTCACTGTGTTTGTTTAGTATTAAATTATTATAAACAAATCTAAAATATATTTAGTTGGGTTAGGCTAAAATAATTTTTTCTTGTTATAATAAGGTTAGGTAAGTTTTCTAATTTCCTTTTGGTGCAAAATTAAATTTTTTTACATCAACATTAATGAAAAAAATATATCTTTAAACGTATAAGAGAAAATTTTAGAAAGGACTTATTTTTAAATGAGTTCTTGCTAATTGACCAGTTTTACATATTCGGCACGACACACACACACACACACATATATATATATATATATATAATATATATATAATATATATTATACATATATAATATATATATAATATATATTATATATATATATATAATATATATATAATATATATATATATGTGTGTGTGTGTGTGTGTGTGTGTGTGTGTGTGTGTGTGTGTGTGTGTGTGTGTGTGTGTGTGTGTGTGTGTGTGTGTGCGCAGCAGCGAGGAGGCGGTTGGAGGCAGTGGAGATGTCCTGTCTAAGGGCAATGTGTGGTGTAAATATTATGCAGAAAATTCGGAGTGTGGAAATTAGGAGAAGGTGTGGGGTTAATAAAAGTATTAGTCAGAGGGCTGAAGAGGGGTTGTTGAGGTGGTTTGGTCATTTAGAAAGAATGGATCAAAGTAGAATGACATGGAGAGCATTTAAATCTGTAGAAAGAAGGCGGGGTAGGGGTCGTCCTCGAAAAGGTTTGAAGGAAGGCGTAAGGGAGGTTTTGTGGGCGAGGGGCTTGGACTTCCAGCGGGCGTGCATGAGCGTGTTCGATAGGAGTTAATGGAGACGAGAGACGAATGGTATTTGGGACCTGACGATCTGTTGGAGTGTGAGCAGGGTAATATTTAGTGAAGGGATTCAGGGAAACCGGTTATTTTTTATATAGCCGGACTCGAGTCCTGGAAATGGGAAGTACAATGCCTGCACTCTAAAGGAGGAGTTTGGGATATTAGCAGTTTGGAGAGATATGTTGTGTATCTTTATACGTATATGCTTCTAGACTGTTGTATTCTGAGCACCTCTGCAAAAACAGTGATTATGTGTGAGTGTGGTGAAAGTGTTGAATGATGATGAAAGTATTTTATTTTGGGGGATTTTCTTTCTTGTTTGGGTCACCCAACCTCGGTGGGAGACGGCCGACTTGTTGAAAAAAAAATGTATATATGTCTCTTCATATAAAACAAGAGTGTAATAGCGAATGGGAAATACAGGAGGGATGAAATTAGCGGTGGTGAGGCTGAAGAGGCAGTAGCAGAGGATCGGGAGTCTGGAAGAAACGGAATGTGGAAGCAGGGAAAAAAAAGTCGAAAAAGCCGAATAGATAGGGAAAGGGGCGGTAGGGGAAGACACGAAAGGGTAAAGGAGGTAAAAGGGAGCTGCAGAAGCACGGGTAGGAAGGAGAAATAAGAAAGCTGGGAGAATGAGACTTGTAAAGAAGAAGGAAGGTGAGGGGTGTTGGTCAACAAGATATTATCAAAAGGCTGTGGCTGGTATAGTAGTTCCCGGGGTGTCCTGCAGGGGTCCTCACGACTCAGCCTCCACACTAGCCATCACTACCAGGGGCACAGAAAGAGAAAGAGAGAGAGAGGGGGGAGGGGGGAGAATGAGAATCAAACCAGCTGATAAGTAGAGACTGATTCGCTCGACTTGTACTGTTTATCACACGAAACTCGCATTATTCACCAGAGATGAGTGATTCCAATTTATCAACTCAGAAACAGCCAGGAAGCAATGAACTACACACCAGTTTCACTGACTAGCAGGCGGACTTAAGTAAAAGATTTAAGATAGGAAAAAAGAGAGAATACTAGAGATCCAGAGAGAAACAGACAGAAGAATCAGCACGGATATAAAAAAAATCTCTTACTTGGCTGAACGGGAACGGGCGTAGTGGGCGGGTGTAGGATGGTAGTGGGCGAGTCCACCAGGGTTGTGGGCTACCTGGAGGTTACCTGGAGGTTATTCCGGGGATCAACGCCCCCGCGGCCCGGTCCATGACCAGGCCTCCCGATGGATCAGGGCCTGATCAACTAGGCTGTTACTGCTGGCCGCACGCAGTCCAACGTACGAGCCACAGCCCGGCTGATCCGGCACTGACTGGTGTAGGGGCGTAGTGGGCGGGTGTAGGATGGTAGTGGGCGAGTCCACAAGGGTTGTGGGCTGGTGTAGGGACGTAGTGGGCGGGTGTAGGATGGTAGTGGGCGAGTCCACGAGGGTTGTGGGCTGGTGTAGGGACGTAGTGGGCGGGTGTAGGAAGGCAGTGAGCGGGTGTAAGTGCGGGGCCGGCTACACAGACAGTAACCTTCACTTACACTGTGAAGATACAGTGACAACAGATGATCCTTGTGATGGTTAAGGTGGAGACATGGGCCACTCCTGCAGATGTGGTGGAAAAAATGAGCAGTCAACAGTCTTTGTGGTTGTGGTGTATGTGGTAAAGGTAATTATGGGTAGCGACCGTGAATACTGATTACGTAAGGTGGGAGGTGACAGTGATAGTAGTAGTAGTAATTAGGTAGACGATACTGAATCTGTATGTGACCTGCATCCACTGAAGACAGTAAACCTTCAAGATATAAACAAAGTCTTCCAGTGGGCCGACAACAATATGATGTTCAATGAGAGCAATTTTCAGATACTTCTTTATGGAAAGTTAGCGGAAATGAAGAATGAAACAGAGTATAAAACAAACCTGAATCACTCAACAGAACATAAGACTAATGTGAGAGACCTCTGAGTGATCATGTCAAACCATCTCACCTTTAAGGATAGCAAGTGTCATTATCACAACCGCAAGAAGAATGATAGGCTAGATAACTAGAACCTTCAAAACAAGGGATGCCAGACCATACCACGGGCGGGGTTAGAACCCGCGATCAGTCTCAAAACTCCAGACCGTTGCGTTAGCCACTGAGACTCTGATCGCGGGTTCTAACCCCGCCCGTGGTATTGTTTGTTTGCAATCGTGTCATTACGATAAGGGATACCAAGTCAATGATGATGCTCTTCAAGTCACTTGTTCTCTGCAAGTTGGAATACTACTATACTCCAACATCTCCGATACAGACAGGTGATCACCCTCAGAACACTTCCAGGTAGACCACTTTACTGCTACAAACAGTACCACTGCTGCCACCAACACTACCTTCGGTAATCCATATCATGGCTCCAGTGGCTACAACACTTAAACTAATCAATCACTACAGTTAATACTAGTAATAACACTAAAACTAACACTATCATATTACCACTAATATTATCTCCTGGGTGATCCACAGTTGTGGTCGCCCTCAAGTAGTCCCTTCAAGTAGTCCCTTAAGTGTTTCAGTGGCCATAACACTGTAATCAACTACCACACTGTACGTGGGCAGCCCCTGTACTCTATTTAGTTAACTCCTATATTTGCAAAATCGTTTGTCCAAGCGGTTTTCAAGACCTGAACAATTTTAGCACTTACACCTTCATGGGATGCCTGTCCGGGTCCTCTATAACTCGCTCCTTTTAATGGTTAAGGGCTCTTCATCTAGGGTATATGCACTACCTTTTCCTTCTTTAAATCCAACTTCATTATTTCCTATTACTCTATAGGTTTAGTGTTTCCCCGTTAACATATTTACTACATGTCAGTAACTTCATTACAAAATACCACTATTTATAATTATGCTGCACCTCTTGCCTCTGAGTTTCATGTTGTGATACAAGTCATGATGGTGGTAGATTTGGAAGACGGTGGTAATAAAGGTTGTGATAGTGTGGGCAACTCTTGGTTAAAGTGATGGGGGGGGGGGAGAAAGAGTTGTAGCACAAGTGGAGACGTTGTAGTGGATGCTGTAGCTAAGCCAGTAGTTGTTGAAGGTAATATGTTGGCAGTTAGGTGAAGTGGGCGATCACCCACAGTTGTGGTGGTGGTTGGAGCTATGTTAGTAGTCTGGTGTGGGCGACCACCCACACGTCTGACAGCCAGGGGCAGAGGGGGGGGGGAGGGACCACACAGGAACCTGAGTGAATAGTTTTACGAGTGGTCTAACTCAGGTGTTGTATTCCTCTCTACCAACCCTCCCCCTCACCCCTACCCTACATCACAATCGCTTTTTCACGTCTTTTATCCCCTCACTTTCTCCTTGTCTCCCATTTCTTCCCGTCTCCTCCTCTCCTGTTCCTCCCTCTTCCCATCTTCTATTTCTCACTCTTCCCTCCTTTTCGTCTTCCATCACCTCCCTCCTCCGTCCTTATCCTCCTACTTCCTTCTTTTCCTTCCCGCCGCCTATTCCTCCTTCCTCTGCCTACTGTTCCTGTATTCCTTCTTGGCTCGCCAACCTCCCTGCTTCCCAGTCCTTCCCGACTTTCACCGTTCACTCCTGCCCATCCCACTCCCCCAGACATCCATCTATCGCCACACACTCAATCCACGGGTAAGTAATCGTTAAACTAACAAACATAAGACACGATGTATATTACAAGGATGTATAGTTTTTAATGTTCTGTGAACACACACACGATGTGCTGTTTGATAAGCACTCGGGCCTGTGACTTTATTCGGTACTCTCGGCAGCAAAAGAAAAAAAATGAACCTACATAAAAACTCTCAAGCTAATTATAACAAAAAGAACTAGCTAGCAGAAACAAAGACAACAACAACAACAACCACCGTGGTTATCGGAACTAAGATACCACCAGAGAATCTAAGGACAACACGTGGAGAGAAACAGTAGTCGACACCATACCCAAAATTCAATGGAAACCAAAGGGTGTTCCTGATCAGCCGCGCTTTGGTGCATACGTTGGACTGCAAGCGGCCAGCACTAGCAGCCTGGTCGATCAGGCCAGTAAACGGGCAGTCTGGTATGGGACCAGGCCAGGGGGGGAGGGGAATAATGCCCCCAGGAATCGCCTAAAGGTAAACTCGACGGAGCCGACAATGGTAGGACGTCAGCGGCGGCAGCAGAGGGGACGAGGGAGTATACCTAGACGGGGGTTCGGGTGTCAACGCCCCAGCGACCCGGTAGAGAGAGAACTGTGATAACATCACAAGCATCAACAGAGGCAGGCGGCGGCTTAACTAAAACGCAAGTCCATGTGCTATAATCTAAGTTATATCTGAGTCAGTGCAAGCGAAGAGAATGTAAATAGTAAGTTTATTCAGGTATAGGTACATATAAAGACAGTTACATAAATTATCATACATAGCAGTATATGCAGATTACCTAGGATAATCCCCCCCCCCGAAAAACAAGTCAAAGTGATTTGACGGCGTCGTCACGTCATTAACTGGAGGCCATACCATACCCATAAGTTGTTCCAAATATTCCTTAAAAAAAAATCCCTACATATGACACAAAATCCCACACTAGCTCGACACAAGATTACCTTATAACTCTCCCAGGGGTCACTGCCTCAGCAGCCCGGTCCCAAGCCATACCTGGCTGCTTTCCTGATCTATTACTGTCGATCAACACAGGTTGCGCACAAGGAAAAACAGACATATAAACATCATAGCTTATTTACTGGTACAAAAAAGGAGATGATTTATTTACATATGTAAGTACTTTTTATGCCCTCCAGACGCCACATACATTAAACCTTTATTACATAATACATATTTGCGGTATTATACTTTAGTAGTAACGTAGGCAGAAATTATTGTAAAACTATAATCATAATTAAAAAATCGAAATAAAATTCAATATTAAACATTACCAATCGTCTGCAAGAGAAATTTAAAAGGAAAGAAACATTAAAACAGGTTTAACCAGACGAATCGCAAGTTCTAAATAGCGTGAATTACCTTCAATTTTGGCACGCCTACATTTATTACGTAACTCTGGGGAGGGAAGGAAGGGGGAGGTGAGGGGAGGGGGGAAAAAGGTAATTCGCTGCGAGCTTCTGGAGAAACATTAACTTCCTTTTTAAGAGGGGCGCTGCCAGCAGTAGCACCGCCTACTGCTTATGCTTACACGACACAGTAATAGCAGTGGTATATGTTTTATATGAGTGGCCAATTATGGAGTAGGATTTATGAAATGGGAATTATGGAATGGAAATTATGGAACGAGAATTGTGGTGATGCTGACAGCAACCAATCTCAAAAGGTCAGCTCTGACTGCTTGTGCTGACGCAGCATCCAAATAGTAGTGCTGTTTCTATATAATCAAGAATTGTGTAAGAAAAGCAATGAAATGATAATTGCAGAAGCGGCAGCCTCTTAAGACCAGCTGGTACTGCTTGTGATTTCGTGAAGGAAACTAATATAACCACACCGCCAGTTTATTTGGGCTCAATCAAAAAAACAGTTTGAGCCATGTAGGGTGTAGCACTAGTAGCGTGTGTCCGAGTACTTTTACATGTCCTGCCATTTACCAGATAATATCATTTTATTTGATGAAACCCGCGTAGGTCAGGCAAGAGCTGTGTAGTGTTCCGCTGCCTTATGAGTAAGTTAACACGCACTCCCATACCCTCTTATGCTCACATTATATCACAAATTAAACACTGGAGATGGGACACTGTGCATAGCTCTTCTCCTCCAACTACAATACGTTACACACAAATTATATATATATATATATATATATATATATATATATATATATATATATATATATATATATATATATATATATATATATATAATATATATATATCGTACCGAATAGGTAAAACTTGTGATTTTGGCTTAAATGGCAATGCTCTTCTTACCGAATAAGGAAAGTGAAAATTTGTGTATGCAATAATAAATGTATTTCATTGTGTTTTCATTTATTAAATTGTAAACTTATTTAAGATATATTTAGTTGGATTAGGCTAAATTAACTTGCGCTTGCTATAAGGTCAGGTAAGTTTTCTAAGGTTCTTTTGGTACAAAATTATTAATTTTTACATTAACATAATTGAAAAAAATATATATCTTTAAACGTACAAGATAAAATTTTAGAAAGAACTTAATTTTAAACGAGTTCTTTCTAAATGACCAATTTTACCTATTCGGCACACACATACACTAATGTGTGTGTGTGTGTGTGTATTATTTATATATATATATATATATATATATATATATATATATATATATATATATATATATATATATATATATATATATATATATATATATATATATGTATGTATGTATGCATGCAAAACAACCACTGTGAAAGAATAGAGAAGTTCCAAGCGCTTTCGTGACTACTCACATTATCAAGGAACATTCCTTGATAATGTGAGCAGTCACGAAAGCGCTTGGAACTTCTCTATTCTTTCACAGTGGTTGTTTTGCATATTCTGAAATCACCTGTTTACTGTGATCTTATTGCATGCATATATATATATATATATATATATATATATATATATATATATATATATATATATATATAATATATATATATATATATATATACACGCGCGCGCGAACGTGTTATGTAGAAGAGCCAACCAAAGGAACAAACTAGTAACAGACTCGCTAATGCAATAAATAAATCATGATTAATGATAAAGACAACATTTTCACAGTATGTGTAGTGGTGTGAAAAGATCAGCAGAAGTTTATGATAGATATTTTATCTAACGACGCTGGGTAAACACGTAGTTTGCACTCTATTTTATAAGATAGTCACACTGTGGGAATACCCGCAGTGTGCGGCTACTCTATTTAATATGACTGTTGTGGAGAGAAAAGCAAGGTAGGTTGTCCCCTGTTACATTCCATCACACACGAACGACCTTCCACATCAAGTAATGAAATCTGCTAGCCTGAGTTTTGGAGTCAGTACGGCTATGAGGATATCGTCCAGTATTCCACTATGGGAACTTTGAGAAAAAGCTGGTCAAGTGGATGGGTGGGAATGGTTGCTTTAGAGAAAGCCCTGCCTAGTTTGGGGCCAGTAGGCTTGCTGCAGTTTTCCTCCATTCTTATGTTCTCATGGGTTCAGCAGTTGCGGCAATTTCAAAGATTTTCTTCCCCAAGGAGGAGAGGTGGGAAAGGGGAGACTAGTTTTCCATTTCCGCAACACAACTCACCAGCAAAGGCCATCTCTTGCTTATTTACCACAGCATTCTCGCCCGTGTTGAGAATCCATGATGGGGGTGATAAGCATCTAGTAGAGCAGAACAGACAGCCACGGGGAGACGGGAATGGAGGAGTCGAGGCGAATCTTCCTCTAAGTTACTATCATTACTATGATCAAGATGGAGATTGCGGCCACGATCACCAGCGAGATAACGGCCCTAATCTCTAGCAAGATACCTGTCATCACTACCAACAGCACGATAACACGCTGTTATTACCAGTAGCGGAATACTCACCAACACAGAGATAAGAATCTATCACAATCAACGCCACAACATGCAGAACCAAGTTACCCACCACTTAAAGACACCAGCAACTGCAAGATGATCACCACCACCGCCAACACCATGACTCAATACCAACACAATCACCACCAATAGGAGGAATTTTACCAGCATCGCTACAACCAAGAGAGCAGCCATCACCACCACCGCTACAACCAACAAGGCAGGCATCACCACCACCGCTACAACCAACAAAGCAGCCATCACCAACAACAAGATAACAAGCACCAAGCATTAAGCAAAGGATGTAATTATCATATTGGACGGGGTCAATTAGAGACCAATTTGAGTGTAGGTGGGAGGCGAGGCGGCTGCCCCTGTTTGGCCCAGACTCTCCCAATTTACGAGACAAACTAACAAGATACTATAGGGAAAAGTTAATTAATGCTTGAAAAATTATACTCATTACGTTTATTGCCGGCAGCCGCTCGTAACTCCTGTGTAAGATACGCAGGGGTTACTCTTAAGAGGTCACCTGGGAAATGACAAGTTTGGTAGTTACATATAAACAAGGCCTGTGTAACCACATAATCCTGTGTATATATGTATGCATGTGTACATGTATTCATTTCACTGCCAAAGCAGACCTCAGAGGTTAAAATACATACTTAAACAGCCGTTCTGTTCTGCTGAAGACGAATCCATCACAATTCACAAATAACTCGTGATAGGGAAACTTATAACGACGTTTCGGTCTGTCCTTAACCATTGTCAAGTCACAGCTAAGTGAGAAAAAGGCAGAAAAGACCAGAGAAAGGTCAAGGCGGCGGCGGCGGTCGCAGTTGTAGCGGTTTGGATTACACAGACTAAATTTTTATGATACTCCAGCGATATCTGAATCGAAGCCTGGCAGGCACGAGGATTCATAGCTGTATTATTATTGCGCGTTCGTGGCATTTATGTAAGTTCACCCAGGAAAACACTGACGGAACAATAATAGAAGTTTTCAAGAGGAAACTAGACTACGGCCTACGACAAGCAACACATTAGCCAGGCTGCTATGGCTAGAGACACTTGCGGGCCGATGGCGGAGAGAGCCTGGTTGAGCCTCAAGAACAAAATGACCCTCGAGTCTCGAGTTACGTCACGGCGTGTTCTTATCAATGCTCTTCTTGCGTCCTAGATGATGGAGCACCGAATGTTATTGTCCAAAGTTTAGTCTCAGTGATGGTCGGCATGTCTGGCTATTATGTCTGTTTCTGTGAACTCTGTGCTCATACCTGACAGTCAATTCAAGTTTGTGGACAATACACAGACATTTGTTGCTGAATTCCTTTAAGCAAGGCTACTGTGACATGTCTGCGTCAGAGGTTACCAACTCTGGGTCAGCGGGTGACCAGTAGCAACAGCTTGGTTGACTAGATAAGGTATTCGGATGGCGGGAACAGGAGGTTACCTGGAGGTTACCTGGAGGTTATTCCGGGGATCAACGTCCCCGCGGCCCGGTCCATGACCAGGCCTCCCGATGGATCAGGGCCTGATCAACCAGGCTGTTACTGCTGGCCGCACGCAGTCCGACGTACGAGCCACAGCCCGGCTGATCCGGCACTGACTTTAGGTATCTGTCCAGCTCTCTCTTGAAGGCAGCCAGGGGTTTATTGGCAATTCCCCTAATGCTTGATGGGAGAAAAAGAGGAAAGGGGCATAGATGGGCAGAGAGGAAAAAGGGGCACAAAAAATAAACAGGAATGACTTAGAAAAAAAAAACAAAAATTTGGGAGAAAAGACTTAAGGGCAGTTTTTTTTATCAAAACGTACAGGGATACCTTTTAATCAGCATTTAACACACAATTCCACAAAGTACTGGACTTCCTTACACACAGGAGTGAAGTGCTCTCTTACACATGACATCCAAACAAGATTCCTGGGGCTTCCGGCGCATTTTTCCAATGGATGTAACCCACAAGAGTCGACTAACACAAACACACAATCTATTTTACTACTAGGAGGCCAGGGAATCAAACATGGGACTCTGTAAGAGAATGGGAGAGAGGGGGAGAAAGGGAAGGGGAGAGAGGGGGAGAAAGGGAAGGGGAGAGAGGGGGAGAAAGGGAAGGGGAGAGAGGAGGAGAAAGGGAAGGGGAGAGAGGGGGAGAAAGGGAAGGGGAGAGAGGGGGAGAAAGGGAAGGGGAGAGAGGGGGAGAAAGGGAAGGGGAGAGAGAGGGAGAAAGGGAAGGTGAGAGGGGACGACGCATGAACTTGAGCTATTTTTTTTTAAAGTGCACCAACATTAATAGTTCTTTTAAAAAGTCCACTAATAGTAGCAAATTCTCAGTAACGATTTACATTTCCAGCGAAAACACAAAACCCATCCAGCATAATTCTATCTGTTAGCTGATGCCAATTCCAGTGGTAAATCTTCGCTGTGAGGAAGAGGAACTAGTACTCAAGTGCTCGTTATAACAACTGTGTGTGGTCAATAAGGCAACCTGTCCTCTGGTTACTATGCTAGTTATTAAACCTCGTTTCCTTCAGTAAGATTCCAACACAAGCGCAAGACAAAATACTAGCATGTGTGACGTCGCGTGATGCTGTTGTGAGCCCTTCGCGCCTGGGATCCTTCTCAGTTCCCGTCAGACCCACCAAGCAGCTACAGGCAGGCTGGGCCTCCCTCTTCCACACATTGCAATATATGTGTTACCATCCAACAAGTGTGTTTAACTCTAACCATCATATCTCCTGTGAACCCCCACGACAATACAACATACTAGCGTTGCCACATGTAGTAAACAAACGTAACCTACATCTGCTAGATTATTAAAGATAAGCATCATGCAGTAGATATATTGAAAAATCGTACTTATGACGCTACAAGTACGTAAGGTACATGCATCTGCATGCAAGGCCAGTATATTTATTTTTTATTTATCTCGTATATGTTGAAACTGCTACAAATAAGGACATTCTAATTTATTATTCTGAAGGCGGATCAATCAAGGAAACATCAAAATGTCTTGTTAATCTTTTTTTTTTTGTTCTTTTACGTCAATTTGTGGTGTTATCTCAACTGTTGATAGTAGCATGTACATCAGGTGCGTGAACTTAACACCACTGAAATAAAACTTCCCCGGATAAACATTCTCCGTGTCAGTCCACACCTTATCGCCGCAGTTTTAAAACCATGCATTTCAAAGTTAACAACCCAACCTCACTAAAGCATTAAAGATACCCGTGTTGCACATACGTCTAATTTATCAAGTTGTCAGTTCTCTGAACCATTTATCTACATTCCTGTCAGACACAGCAACATCTTGGGATCTTAATACGGGGAATTCTTCACTTGCCTAACTTACAGGCATGACCTACTTCCATATTTGGATTTGTCAAATGTGATATCACCTAGGACTGCTGCACCTCACCCACCTACAGTATATAAGCCATTTCTTTGTACATATGCTGAATTCTTTTCAAGATTGATGGACAGATTAAATCGACTCAAGGCTGAGGGACTGACTACCTAAGACTCCTCCTGTTCTTCACCATTCTCCTCTGTATGAACTGATGAAGCCACTGTGCGGCGAAACGTTTCCTCACTAAAGATACCCAAGTGTTGCACATGTGTCTAATTTATCAAGCTGTCGGTTCTGTGAACCACTTACACAAATAACCCGCACATAAAAGAGAGAAGCTTACGACGACGTTTCGGTCCGACTTGGACCATTGACAAAGTCACAGTGTGACTTTGTCAATGGTCCAAGTCGGACCGAAACGTCGTCGTAAGCTTCTCTCTTTTATGTGCGGGTTATTTGTGTATTGTTCCAGTCACGGTATTGTGCCTTTTTGTTATTTCTGTGAACCACTTATCTACACTCACGAAAGCAATTAACACCGGCCTCACTGTTTGTAGATCTGTTATCTCTGTTATCTATCTGAATCGTTACTATCCAAGCAAAGGCTATATACACTAAGAGACGTGCATCCCTTACTGTATATACACAAGAGAAGTTTGTACCTCTCAGTGTATACATGTCGTGCTTTTAAAGCAGAGGCTGCGATCTTGGCTTATGAAGCAACGACTGTTTTGCCAAACAAGCCGAATGTAAATTCAATGTTGCATTAACTCCACGGTCAGTCTGAAATTTCACTTCATATTAAATGATAATTAAATTTAAAGTTTGCTAAGTTGGTTTTTTGTATTAAATTTAAAATTTACACAAGTTAATTTACAATATAATATATATATAATCGCTTATTTCATATCATCTCCTATCCTAACACTAATCGGCTTATCTTCCTCCTCCTGTTCTTCCTTCCTTCGCCCACTTCATCGTCTTACCTTCTCCTAATATAAGCATCACCACAAGAAACAGTCTGGTCCCTGGCGGCGGTGAACAGCCTGTGATAAATGCTTGTTCAAGTGCGCCAACGGATGTTAAAGTACTGCTATCAACCCTGAGCAAACCTCTTATTATCCCATTATGCTTCTGGAGCAGTTAAGCGTCTTGCATTATGCCGCCTTCCTCCCTCTTCCACAAAAGGCATTTACACAAACATAATCAAACAAAAACAGGAATCACCTAGCCTGTGTTTTACAGTGATAGTGGCCACGTGTGTTTCGTGTTTCTGGGTAACCTTCATACCAGTACTTCGCCACATTTGCTTAACACATACTATTGGGGAAATTGATTCCCTTCTCCCTTACGTAGTAGATTCTTTATCTACTACGTCATTCTTTCTAGCCACCCTCTTTAACTTTACAAAACTGGCGAAGCTCCGATAGTACAACGTTTCACCACAAATTCGTTTTATCAAGTACTTGAAGATTCTTCTGCAGTGTCCCACACAGCTCCTTCAGTCCTCCCCACATGGTTCTCGCCGACACCGCCCTCAAGCAGGCAACAGCCTTCTTACCCTCCGCCAGAGAGTGGGAAAGACGGGCCTAAGGGATGGGTTCTTCCCCACATCTCGCTGGCTGCCAAGTTTTACTCTTCCTCTCCACTTTACCCTGCTTGAATTTGCGGCTGTTGAGGTCTAGCTGTTGGGTTCGCCTTAGTAGACATTATCTAGCGTTCTTTTATTTTGAAACCGTAAAGAGATTTTGATATCATGGTGTTGCTCAGTCTAACAGGTTTAAGAGTCATCAAGGCAGCAGCCACCTACACACTAACATCAAGGAAACTATTTCCTAAACTAGAGAAGAGGGTAAACTCTCTATATGTATACAAATTACGTATATACACTTATACAAACAACAATGATAGTGTATATACTTCTTGTATACCTGTCCAATGCACTTTGAATTTTTAACTTTGTTTATATGTACAACTAGAACAATGACATTTATTTCTTTTGAATTTTAATTCTCACAGATTCTGTTTTCCTTAATATTATTGCTCCACCTTCCTCTGTCATTCTCTTATCTACACACACACACACACACACACACACACACACACACACACACACACACACACACACACACACACACACACACAGTTCCCTCACATACTATACCTCAGAATATACTTCTCCAGTTAAGCTTCAGGAAGATTAGCTACATTAAGTTTCTTATGGTTAATGTCTCCTATCTGTAGTCCTTTTGAAATTACCACATCAGTGTTTGTGTTGAACAAATTTACTAATGGGTTCGTCTCTGTTTTGCATATTTTACTATTTGTCTTTCTATTCACTGTTCGTTTACCTTGCGTTTATGTCATAACATTTCTTGTTTTCTTTTTATTAGCCATTTGTTAGTAATGGTTTCGTCTTGTTACTCTGGAAAATATCTTCCATACTTCCCGTTATTGTATTCTTCCTCTCCTCTTATTTCCCTAGCATTCTTAACACATTTCTTATGCTTCCCCCCTCTCCATCATCCCCCCCTCCCTCAGCCTGCCTGCCTGCCTGCCTCTCTCTCTCTCTCTCTCTCTCTCTCTCTCTCTCT
Source organism: Cherax quadricarinatus (assembly GCF_038502225.1). Classification (NCBI taxonomy): domain Eukaryota; kingdom Metazoa; phylum Arthropoda; class Malacostraca; order Decapoda; family Parastacidae; genus Cherax; species Cherax quadricarinatus. The sequence continues at coordinate 29,520,572 of NC_091324.1, read as the reverse complement.
CTCTCTCTCTCTGAACGTATGTTTGGGAGGGTACGGTGGGCCTGGCCTCCACATAGCTCATCTACACACTACTCTCTCCAGCTGGCCAACACTTACAGCCTTGACACAAGTTTAGCTTGCCAAAGATGGGTAGCAGGATGGGGGGGGGGGTTAAATCTGACAGGGTAAGATGGGTGCGTGGCAGGGTGAGGTAGTGAGTGGGTGGTAGGGTGAAGCTGGTGGATGGGTTGACTTGGTTGGCAGTGTGAGGTTGGTAGATGAATGGCCGAGGATGGTAGGACGAGTGAGATGTGTGGGTGGGTGGACAGGCGAGGGCGTGAGCGACAGCCACCCCGCCCAAGCGTGGCCCTGGCCGCCCACGTCGGGGTCAGGTCACGCCCACGCAACCCTGGGTCATCGTGGGTCACAAAAAGCATCATAAACTCAAGACAACCAACACAGCCTTACACCCATCACAGATAGTCTGTAATTAGTTTGTCACGCGCGTTACTCCCTCACCTTGACACACACACACACACACACACACACACACACACACACACACACACACACACACACACACACACACACGAGGAAATCTGTGAAATATTTAATAGAAAGCTTTCTTAGTGTGTATTCACGAAGTAAAGATATTTAAATGTAGTGAATTTTAATCCCAAATAAATAGGCTAAAATGGAGGATACTGAAATAAGAAAGAAAATGGTGCTGGAGGTTACCTGGAGGTTATTCCGGGGATCAACGCCCCCGCGGCCCGGTCCATGACCAGGCCTCCCGATGGATCAGGGCCTGATCAACTAGGCTGTTACTGCTGGCCGCACGCAGTCCAACGTACGAGCCACAGCCCGGCTGATCCGGCACTGACTTTAGGTATCTGTCCAGCTCTCTCTTGAAGGCAGCCAGGGGTTTACTGGCAATTCCCCTAATGCTTGATGGGAGGCTGTTGAACAGTTTTGGGCCCCGGACACTTATGGTGTTTTCCCTTAGTGTACCAATGGCGCCCCTACTTTTTATTGGGGGCATTTTGCATCGCCTGCCCAGTCTTTTACTTTCGTAGGGAGTGATTTCTGTGTGCAGATTTGGGACCATTCCTTCCAAGATTTTCCAAGTGTAGATTATGATATATCTCTCCCTCCTGCGTTCCAACGAGTACAAGTCAAGTGCTTCCAAGCGTTCCCAGTAGTTAAGGTGCTTGACAGAACTTATACGTGCAGTAAAGGATCTCTGTACACACTCTAGATCTGCGATTTCACCTGCTTTGAAAGGATGCTAACTGCTGGATGCTAACTGAAGAAAAAAAATCAGCAGGACCAGACGGGATTAGCATCATGGTGTTTCAGAAGTGTTTGTTGTATTGTGTTAAGTGGCGCCTGGGTTTCCCTGTCTCCTAATATCGTGTTTATTTTTTCCCTATAATCCACCATGTCCATAATTACTATCGCATTTGATTTGTCTGCTTTCCGAAGGTGAAGTCTATGATCTTTCCTTAATTCATTATATCCTATTTTGATTATACAGCATTTTCTAATTTTGTCCATATTAGTAATTTTCATAACAGGGAATCAGCCAAGTGTACAACTAGGACGCAGACACACATGCTACATCTCGCACTCTTTGTGGGCAATATATGGCCCATGCAAAAACACACAGTCGATAGTGATTAAAATGTGGCAGCAGCAGCTGTGAATCGACCCCTTCAAACACAACTAGGCTATCACACACTTGCAGTGAGGAAGGTGAGAAGGATGAGGATGGTGTGGGAGGGACAATAGGTTCATCAGGCCAGGCCGCCCCACCCTGTAATTCAGCACTGTCCACGGCGCGGGCCCAGCTACACTAAATGACTGGGTACTTGTTTCTACACACTCGTAAATAACTCATTTTTCACCCACCCTGCTCCCGGTGTGCCCCTTCCCAACCTCCTACCACTCTCCTTCCTAACACTTCAACCCCAGCTTACCTTCCTTTTTTCATCCTCGTTGTAGGGTCCCTCGAGTCTTCTGTGTGGGCTTCATTATAACTGCTTCTGAAACACTTCCCTCATCATCCTGGTCACTGATAACTTAGCACACTATCTGGGAGCAACATAAATATTAAATGGCCTTCCTCGCACCCGTCTTGAAAAGCTCTGAACTCGGCCATTTTTGTCGAGGGGAGTGTGGAAGGCTGTAATTATCGGACTACAAATGACGATCATCAGGCCGCTGCAGAAATAGTTGTGGCTTAGGGAACCCTCTGAATGCCTCACTCTCACCACCCCCTCAAACCCTCCCCAGTCACTGATCCTGAAATTTCTTTACTTGCTGCAGTTCACATGAATGAAATAATGGTCACCTTCCTCATCACCTGTGCGTGTAGTCTTTGCATGAAGGTGCAGTATCTGATGTCTAGGTCCAAGTAGTGTGGAGAGCGTTACAGAATGACGCTCACACAAGCACGAGGACCACTTTAAAACAAGACTTGGCCATTGTGGCTTTAGGGTGTAGATTACATTTGGCTCACATGTATATAGAACATTTTCCAAGAAGCTGTTTCCAGTTTTATTACTAGGTGAAAGATTAATAGCGTTCACATATAAATAAAAATAATTTGACGAACGAACGAGAGAGAAATTATACAGAATCTGACATTCATTTTTTATTCGGGTTATGTGATTGTGAAGATCCCGACTCTTCACAAACTTTAAAAAAAAAAAAATGCCGGTAAACGAAACCAATGAGTATTATACCCGGGGCTAATAAACTGATCAATCTATCTACTGTACCTACCTTCCTGCCCATCTTCAACTCCATCGATCTGTGTGCGCCGGTTACCCCATCGCTCTTCCCATCCCTCCCCCCTCAATCCCTCACTTCCCTGTCACTTCAAGTTACCTGCCGCAGCTGACACAAAGCAATTACGAATTGTGAACCACACAGCCAACAGCAGCAGAAGCAGCACTCCTTTAATTACTTGCACCAACACCCTACTTTTTCCTTTTTCTAGGCAGCTTCTCTGTACTCGTATTAGTCCTTCCTCTGATTATTTCCCTGCACCGTATTACAGCCTTCACTATGATTACAAATTACACACTCTTGTTTAAATGCGAAGTGATTTTTAAGGAACATTTTAATGAGGAATATATTCATAACTACAATCGAGTAGATAATTTTGCTTTTCCCATTGCGATCTTTATCTTTTCAAATTTTGTTCCATAGCTTTCCGAATGCAAACTTCTAGAGAAACTTAGTGTTCCTGTGACCCTTAGTACATCATCACAATAGCACTCCTTACGTGCTGAAAATAAAACCTCTTTCTTGGGCATGCATATTTCTGATTTGGTTTCCTGGTATGAGGGTGCATCTTGCTTCCCTGTTCCTCGTACCGCCACTCAAAACTGAACTCCCTGCACAGTAATCTTATAATATACATCACAAAATATTTATGAGTGGAATTAATACAGTGGGAGTTTTTTCAGTGGTGATGGTGGTGTGATAGTGAGCGGCTGTTGCGATAAAGTGGGTTGTACTGTATAATGAGAGAGGTTACAACACTGGGGTTTCTAGGCATTTACAGAGGTTGTACTGACTACTAAGGACGCTGGGGATCTAGGCACTGTACAGGTTGTACTGACCACTGAGGGTCCTCCTACAAAGACATGAAACCGTGAAAACGGGTGCCGCCCTCACCTGTTGGGTAATGAGTGGTGTCGTACCTCTACGTTGGTGGCCCGGGTGTCAATCACCCCACCCTATCTTTGACACCCCTCCCATCCCACACTCATTCTGAACACCCTCTCTCGTTTCTCCCATCATTAACTAACCTTTCCCAGTTACGCTAAGGGAAACCAATCACTAAATTGAGCTAAATGGCCACAGGAGTCTAGCTCAATTTTCATTCAAAATCATATAGTATTTTTTGTTAAATATATAATTGTTTAGTCGAGGTTTTTAACAAGATGCAGACGAACCAGCAAGACCAGCGACCATTTCTGTACTTCACGTAAACTAATCAAATAAATAATTCGCCCACATATAAAATTCTACGAAATGTTATTAGCAGAAAAGTTAGGTCACCGAAAGGAACAGCCGTGAGAAGAGTAAAAAAAAAACAACAGTAGTAGTAGTAGGAGCATCATCAAGAAACCAATGTGACGACGCTGACAAGAGCAGCAACACCAGCATTCAAACATTATCAGCAAAATCAAAACAAGGAGCACAGCGTGCCACGTGAGAGCCACCACTGAGGGCAGGCACACTGAAACTTCCTGTCCAACATTGACAACAGCGCTCACCGAAAACAAGTCAATCGCTTGAAAAAGCTTACCTGCGGGAGAAATACTGTGCTTAAAAATTATATATAACAATGGTTATAAATGACCATAATTTTTAAAGGGGTGGACCGGTAAGCCAGCGGAAGGCCTCGGTCAGATGACCAAAAGCTCCAAAGGCGAGTCATCATCTGACTAAGACCCGCGTCAGGAAACATTTGTCCTGTTTCCTGACGAACCTTACCTAACCTAACTGTGCTTAATAAACCCTTAATATGCTATGTACCCTTGTCCTACCATGCCTGCCAGCATCTTTCACAACATTATTCTCCTCACCATCGTAAACGACGTCAATACTTTCCTAATGCAGGCCACCTCACACCCCACCCCCATTAAAGCTGTGTATCTCCACATATATGCACAGGTTTGAGCAAAGCTCTGACCTGTGCAGCACAACTGTCCTTAAAGATTTAAGTTATACCATGAATTAAGGAAAGATCCTAGACTTCACCTTGCTAAAGGAGATAAAGCAAATGCGATAGTAATTATGGGCAAGGTAGATTATAGGGGAAAAATAAACATATTAGGAGACAGGGAAACTCACGCGCCTCTTAACACTGCCACAATGCTGCCATAAATGATCACTGTAGATTACACCTCACAGAATACCACACCGCCTCGCTCCTTCCCCTCAACACAACTAACTTTTAAATCAGTAACTACATCACAATATTCCTTCATTTCTCGCATGCAACACCCTTCCATACATTGCCCTTATCTCGTTACAAAACATGACTCTACATCTACTGGCACTAATTTGTGCCTCACAAACACCTCTGATCTCGCCACAATCAGGGAAATTCCAGGCACCTCGCTCTCTCAATCAAAAGCGTCACCAAACTTTCAGTGAAAAGTTTAAGCCATTCCCTTCCCTCCGACACCTTTCCTTCGTTCTCACACTTCCCTCTTTCTATCCTCTCTTCCCAATCATCTACTTTCCTTTACTAATCACCCTCCTTTCCCTGCCCCCTCTCATGCTAATATCACTTCCAATCCACACTTTCCCTCTGGCTGCCTGTCCTCACCCGGATGTGCTAAAAGCTCGGAGTCTTCCGCATCTCATCGCCGGATTAAGAGGGACACCAGAGAGGACACCCGGGCGACGGCAGACGAAGGAGCAGGAAGATAAGCCATGATGGAATGTTGTGAACTGACATGGAGACATTGTGATACCCCAATACACTTTCCCTCCCTCCCCCTCCCCTCTACCTTCCTCATCCTCCCTTTCCCATCAACATCCGTCCCTCTCACCTGTCCTTAACGACCCTCTTTCCTCCCCCATGAGAAGCTAAGCAGTACATTCGCTTCTCTCGGTTAATCCTGATAATGTATCAACAATTGTACAAAGCGTCATAATCCACACGGCACACTCTTGAAAACCTGCATACCATCAATGAAGGCACACCACACTTTTTATTAACAATTTTGTACGAAGTCATACTGCAAGACTAACTTCCCCAGTCAAGGAAGCCTCAGCGTCGTTTCCCATAAGGTAGCATCTGCAGCCTCCAGACATTAACTTCCAGCAAGAAGACTACTTCAAAAACAAACTAAATAAATTAAAACAGCTTCATTAAATGTATAGGAAACTAAATGTATAAATAGTTGCCTAATGATCCAGAATGAATCAACCAACCAGGACACATGTGACAAAAGCCGTAGAATAACTCCTTCCCCGAGGCTCGTGAACTACCAAAGAAATAAACTCGTTTAAGTTACTTAATCTACTGAAGGAACAGCGTAACTCAGGCGAATTAAATCAGCAAAAAATGGAAACCTTACCAAATCGTTGGCCATTCAGGTCAAGGAAGTTCGACCCTCCGTCTCTAATCAAGACAAACCAACAGACAAGACACACTGTATTCGTGGTAGAAAGACCTTACCACAGACAGGAGAGTAAATTTATCCGTTGATCATAAAGTACACGTTTGCAGCTCTCTGTCGTCATTGTTTCCCCACAAGTAGAGTTCCTTCCCGCCTGCCCCTACACACTTCGTACCTGCCTGTTCAACACAGGTACTGACATCATAGTATATTCTAACAATCCTCCACTTATAACATGAATTCCTACCCGTCACTGTCTTACATATCACATTTCAATTCGTCCTCATCTTTAACGATATATACTTACGTTTTGTCTACAAACATATGACATTTTCCACACATTACAAGCCTTGTGTATATGATAAAGTGACTGAGCTCTCCACCACCACCTTCGCTCCCTTATTCTGCCAGAAAAAAGGCTCACAAGACCAAACACGAGGAAAGCGCAAAACAATTAGGGCACTGGAGCAAATCATGAGGCGAGACATACACGAAAAAATCACACAAGAAACACTGAGCTTAAAGACAACAGAGAGCGAAGGTAACAGTATTTGTTAGTGAAATACAGTAATCTGTACAAAATAAATGCCTACTCGGTCTATAGTGACACCAGCAGGTCCATAGTGACACCAGCAGGTCCATAGTGACACCAGCAGGTCCATAGTGACACCAGCAGGTCCAAAGTGACACCAGTAGGTCCAAAGTGACACCAGTAGGTCCATATTGACACCAACAGATCCACAGTGAAGGTGAAGGAGGGTGACATTTACCGGCCCAGCAGGTGTCTGCGTTATCCATCAAAAATGTGACTTAATATTAGAGTACCGGGCGCGACCTTTGACCTTACACTACGCGTGTAGTACAAGGCCATCATCAGAGATATCTGGCCTTATTTCTCTTGAGTTTTCACCATCTGCGCCAGGTTATCTAGTCCCTGACATAAGTGATGACAAGTGGAATTAGATTTCAGGTATCATAAATAGTGACGGGACAATACCATGTTTTTTGTACAGATACCTACATCATCATTAGCCGTTTGCCCCCCCCCCCACCCACACACCCTTATTGTAAATTATCTACCCTTTCTTGTAAGAATTAAGCTTTCCTCTGTAGACGTGACTTACTGTTCTAACACTTAGCACTGTCCGTGTACCTTACAACTGTGTATCAACTATTTTTTTTCCTCTTCAGTCATTAAGTATTTCCCTCGTCTGCTGTACTGGATTTATCGTTCTTCACTATGGGAAGTCTTCCTTATCAAGTACCTTCTTTTCCTTCATTTCCTCCTCTACTTTCCATATTTAGTATCATACCTTCCTTCCTTGATTTCTCTGCACATTCTCTTCGTTACGTTTTGCAGGACTGAATGATTCATAAGGATTTAGCAGTTTTATTTAATATAATAATTAAAATTTTCTTCTACATCTCCCTTTTACTTTCACCTATCCATTTCTGACATGTGGTCCTTTGCTGTGAGCGGGTGACAAGGGTGGGCGGCTGGGCCTAGAGTTTCCACAGGTACAACATAAACTACGCCCACCAACAACCACGTACACAGGTGAACCACCTCCCTCCCCTCGAGGTAAATACCTCTCACTCTATAATAAAAAGAATGCCAATTTGGACACCATATAATAAGAGTTCAGTGATAGGTACACATAATGCCCCGTCATTGTTAGGTTAAGTAGTGATTTCATCACTTCTTCCCCGAACACCGTATCTAGATCCACACGCGCTGCTACACGCACTTACACCACTGTTACATGCACTTACACCACTGCTACACGCACTTACACCACTGTTACATGCACTTACACCACTGTTACATGCACTTACGCCACCACTGCTACACGCACCTACACCACTACAACCGCTACTACATGCACTTACACCACTGCTACATGCGCCTACACCACTGCTACACGCACCTACACCACTGCTACACGCACCTACACCACTGCTACACGCACCTACACCACTACAGCCGCTGCTACATGCACCTACACCACTGCTACATGCACTAATTCACATGCTCACACATTACTCCCCACTAATATTAAGAAAGCCACAAATTAAATTTATCTGGTAGATATAAATTACAACTCTCTTCAGATTCAATTTGTAGTGTTTGGCTGGGCAGAGACCAAGACTACACATGCAGGGGGCAACAAATCACAGTATATGCCCACTTATATACATGCAGAGAAAACACAAATCATGTAGATGCTGACGTCAACCATCTACCAAAAGAGGGTGGAACTTTAACCCGAAACACTCCAACACAAAAAAGGCTGAAGCAACACACAATACAAGTAATCACACACAAGGCAAGCAACACATTCACAGAGAAGACAAGCAATACGCCTTAAGTCTTAAATACGTGCTCACTAGAGCGGAGGAGAGATACATGGTAATATATATATACCACGAAAGTACTCGAAGGCCTGGTCCCCAAATCTGCACACTGCCATAACATACTGGAGCAAGAGAGATGGAAGCAGTGCAAAATAAACCCAGTGAAAAACGGGTGTAGTGGGCACAATAAGGGAACACTGCATCAACATCCATGGCCCCAAGATTCAACATCTTACCAGATATCAGAAACACCGTTCGAACAAGTGTAGAAGTCTTCAAGAGGAAACTGGACAAGTATCTTCACCAGGTACCAGATCAATCAGGCTGTGATGGAAATGTGGGGCAGCGGGCCACCAGCCGCAACAGCCTAGTTAACAAGGCTAGCACCAGACGAGCCCTGACCTATGGCCGGACTCCGAGAGTAGAAAGATTCTAAACTCATCAAAGGAATATCAAACGTAAAGGTACATCCTCTCAAGACATGCAACATACTCTCACAAGACAGACAACACTCTCAACACAGAATGGAGCAACACATACAAGTAATCCAGAGACAAGCTGCGGAGTTTAATCGACATTCCGCGGTTGCTGGTCGAGCAGAAAAAACTCGTCTTGATCCGAGCGAATCAGCCGGTGCGGTGATCTACGATGATGCTATATGATCCGTGATTCTTTTAAAAGATACCTAATTATTCTCTCAAGACCCATGATCGTTTTTTTACAACACCCATGATCTCCCTTTTGAAAAATAAGTGACCCTTTCGTAAGCTTTCTTAACAATTTTCTTCCCAGTGATGAGCAGCGTACCCTTGGGCAGAAAAAAAAAATCACATGACAACTGGCCATCAAGTGCATATACCCGCTCAGTCGTATAATCACGTAACTAGTAAACTAACCTGGCAAACTCTAGACGTCTTCCCTCGGCCCTTAGCCAACCTGTCAGTGCCAAAAATAAAGTTTACTAAAGCTTTATTGTGATGTACAAGCTGAACTAGGCGGAGTACAATTATTGCATGAAGGTGTTTTAAGCGGCTTGAACGGTATTAATACGAGGAAAGGGACGATACCAGAATTTTTTGCCGATACTATCATAAAAATAGACACCAATACCGATACCTAGATACACCCCTCGTTAATGCAAAACCAGCTGCCAAGTACCGCAACGTAAATAAAGCTAATACAATGAGTAGGTTTATTAACAAGTTAGACAATATACGAGGATCCCACCAGCAGTGACCACGAGGCCCAGTGCTCTTCTGTGAGGCATGCATAACGCCCCTCATCCAGGGTGAGGGGCGTTATGAATCCAATACTGAGAATATAACCAGGGGGCTTTCTATGTACAGCATTAAATATCATTCATTTTTTTGTAAAAACTATGTGGAAATTATTATTATTATTATTAATCTTACATATTTTTCGATCTTGCGTATCTGCCGGCGATATTTACCAGTTGTAACCTTTGCTGTGTTCCTATATTCTTATGTTAACATAGGATGAACTTAATACATTTTCACATTTACAATTATATTAAATAAACCAAAGGATTCACGAAGGTTAATGCTACAGGCATCGGTCCTAGCCTTTCCCCGTATATCAGTCCGACTGATTCCCACAACTTACTGGATAAAACCATCCTTGCCGAATAAGTCAAGTTGGCAAGTTGTGGCCAAACCGACCTGAAATAAGCACCTAGGTAGAGAACCCACCCACGGGCTGTGGCTCGTACGTCGGACTGCGTGCGGCCAGCAGTAACAGCCTAGTTGATCAGGCCCTGATCCATCGGGAGGCCTGGTCGTGGACCGGGCCGCGGGGGCGTTGATCCCCGGAATAACCTCCAGGTAACCTCCAGGTACGCCCTTCAAGTTCTAATTATCTGCAACATTCATACGTTACCAAGGAATTGACCAACGCCAGTATATTCTCCGCTCCCATACATCATCCTTCACTTTAATTTCATTAACGGTTAACAAAGTTAATTTCGGATAATTCAGATGAAATTATTTTAAATGTTCAGAAACAGAAGTAAAAAAAGTGTATTTTGAAGACGTAGCCTCACGGGTCGAATTGGAGGTCACAGGTCACCTAGGCGGAGACGGGAGAGGGAGAGGGAAGAAATAATGGCGTGCGGAGTGGAGAACTTTGGGTCACATGAGATATGTGATCATCGTATCCTCCCCGCCCTCCTCTTTCTCAACTGTCCTGTCGTAACCAAGATTCGAAAACCCATAATCAGTGAGACAACATTATGCTCATATTAAGCTAAACAACAAATATAAATAATTACATCATTACACACACACACTTTATTATTATTATGTATTTTGCCTTTAAATAAAGTATATATAAAATACAGGGGTGGTAGGAGAAAATTTTCAAACAGCTTCAGGGAGAACCTTGAGTTTTCCCTGAAGCAAGTTTATTTTTTTCTCTGAGGATGAGGATCCCCAGGACAGTTCTAGATGTGGTACCGCCATAATATATATATATATATATATATATATATATATATATATATATATATATATATATATATATATATATATATATATATATATATATATACACACACACACACACACACACACACACACACACACAATAACCACAGGGAGAGTTGAAGTTGAGTTATAATAAACAAGTGTCAATGAATAAACAGAAGCATGGATGGGAGGCTCAAACCGCAGTCTGTAAACTGACAGTCCGTCGCGCTACCGTCTCAGCTACTGAGCTTCTACTAGAGAAATCTGAGTTGCAGTACAAACTGTACATGCTACCATCAGACGCACTGACTGTAATCCATCTGGCGATTTCTTCACAGCCCAAGAGCTGGGAAGAAGTCCCTCAAAGTTCACTAAAAAATAATCTCCCTTAAGTAACACACACACACACACACACACACTAACATTCAAAGTTTGAAACCGACCACAAGAGGCATTCTTCACTTAACGCACAAAATCCAACAATTCAAGGTATATTAACTATATTAGTAAATCGACAAACTTGCATCTACTGAGACTACGATCATCGGAATCGTCCTCTATTATACATATCAGCACTAAAAAAACTTAACCCGAGCAACAGCAGCATTCTCCAGTTACTGAATGAAAATCAGCATCAATTTGTTAAATAAAAATGGAATTAAGCATCGCAAAAACATCGGGAGCCTTCCACTGAGTAAAACTCTCTAGTCCTAAAAGTTTGTAGACCAAAATGACATTATCTTGCATTCGCACGAAAACCAAAACTTCTTATATTCTACATATAACACTAACTAGAGGGCAGCTACGCCTGCAAACAGTTGCAGGAACCTTTCCCTAGTTACATTATACCAGTGTTCAAAATCTGAAGCGGATCAAATGACGTATTTTCAAGTTATAAATGAAAACCCTAGAGAAAAAAAAATCAAGCAAGGACTATAAGGTACCTCTTTGGGGATACCTAATTAGTTGGAGAGAATAAAATGAAAGAAGCGACTGAGTTTATGAAATGAAAAAAGATCTACTTAGAAGCGATGCTCACAGGTTTGTTCTGCACACTGTCTGCGCGTCCATAATTCTTTACAAATAACAGACAAGTCATGTAACAGAAACACTTACAATGTAACAACGCACTTCAAGAAAGATGGGGGTATTCAGGTTTGATGCTAAGAAAGTACTAAATTGGCTCCAATTCCTCAGATTAAGAGCTCTTCACCAACGACAAGGGTCCCCACTTGAAGTGCTAAGAGGATAACGTTCCTTGACCGTGTCGACAAAATCAAAATATGCCAGTCCACCATGTATAAGAAGTGAGGGTCAGTGCTTCACTTCTTTACTTCACCCTACACACAAACATTACCACGTTCCTTCATCTCAAAACTGAAGATGACAATACCAGCCAGTTCTCACATTATGCCAGCCATGGCCCAATTACACTCGCCTCTCGGCCCAAATGGTACCAGTACCTAATTAGCACCCTAGCAAATGGTACCGGTACCTAATGAGCACCCCGGCGAAAACTATCGTTACCTAATTAGCAGCACAACAAACAGTACTCGTATCAAGTAACAACCTAGAATCGCCATAGATTTATAGTAAAATATAAAAAAAATACCAAAAATTAGTCACAATTGCTCAGTTTCTCCCAAGTGAAGTGGCCAGGATGAAATGGGTGGAGGGTTTAATCACAGGTCACATAAGCCTTTGATATACCTTTGAAGAATTTCAAGACTTTCGCTACTCTCGGAGCCCGGCCATTGGCAATGCTCGTCTAACTCATTCATAGTGTTCTAGGGTAATAAGATTAACCCAAGATTCTGAGAAAGACTCCTCACGAAGTCCCTCCCGCCTGCTGTAATAAAAGTCTTACTAAACCGTTCTAGTGTCACACTATTATTATCTTATAGACGAGAATCAATCCCCTCATTCTCACTCTCTCTCTCCACTTTCCTATCTTTCTACATTTCCTGTTATTATCCCCACTATTCTCTTCATTTCTGCTTCACCTCTTTCATCCTGCCTTCCTTTACTTTCTCATATTTATCCTCTCCTGCCTCTTCTTCCCCCTGGTCGTCCTCCCATGCCAACGTCTGGTGTCAACGTCACCAGGGAGAAAATCTGATAAGAGGCGGCGAACATTAACATCCATTACGGAACCCTGTTAAATAATAATTATATAGGCTGGTAAGAACTAATTCTGAAAACACGCCTCCCACACTTGGGGGTCCCTGGCCACGGAGAAGTGGGTAGGTACGATACAACAGAACGAGAGGGAGGACGACGGACAGGAGGATACAAGGGAAAGAACGGACGGAAGAAGTGAGATGGGAGAAGACCCTCGTGGAACAAGATGCAGAAGGAACGTTGAGGGAATGGTAGGTAGGGGTGGTGATATAGAGGTATATATTAAAGAGCAAAAGGGACAGGGTATAGAGTGAGAAAGATGAATTAAGTTGGAATATGTAAAGAAGGAAAGGGGAATAATGATAAAGAGATAACAGTGGCCCAACGTAGTGGGATGTGGTAAGAATGGGGCAAGGTGGATGGGGGATGGGGTGAAAACAAGGTAAGGGAGAGGTGCCGAGAAAAAGGTAAAGAGAAGAATATACAGCATTGTTGTTATACCATTGCTTAGAGTGCGTCCCTACCTACCTACCTACTTGCCTGCCGCTGTGCTATAGAGGAATTGAAAGGGAAGATAATGCTACAAACACACACACACACACACGCACGCACGCACGCACACACACACACACACACACACACACACACACACACACACACACACACACACACACACAAACGCTTCTCTATAATACGCTTCCTAGGCGAAGACAATATGCTATTTGTGGCCTTTATTGAGAAGGCTTTAGATAACTCCACCAGGGACTGATAGATCCTCGTGTCATCAGTCACTAGTGGGCCAAACGTCTTTTCAATAAACGTAGTAAATCGCATACTGCGTCTTGTTAACATACTTGTCGGCATGTTATACCACTGACATACTCATTCTTGCCAGAAGATAAACAGGAAAAACGGGAGGGAATTTCAAAACCGGTATATCGGATAATGAATTTTGGTAATTATTGTCGATGGCCTCAGATACCAGCTCAGTTTCGAGTGTAGTTCTTTGTGTTATAAATGCACCTCGGGCAGAGCCGGAGAATAACAGCTTATAGGGCAACGATCGTTTCGTCTAAACAAAGGTGATCGTAAATTCGTGTTTGCAATAACATCACGAAATTTAGTGTTGACCTCACGAAATTATTTTAGTTTTAGTGAAAAATTTAAAAATACATAAATTTTTGTATATACCGTGATCACACACACAGTCGTCAGGAAGTGGAATAGCCTAGCAAGTGATGTAGTGGAGGCAGGAACCATACATAGCTTTAAGACGAGGTATGACAAAGCTCAGGAAGCAGAGAGAGGACCTAGTACCGATCAGTGAAGAGGCGGGGCCAGGAGCTGAGTCTCGACCCCTGCAACCACAATTAGGTGAGTACAATTAGGCGAGTACGGATGTTACGAAACATTTCTTCAGCACTAGAGTTGTCAGGAAGTGGAACAACTTGGAGAGCGATGTAGTGGAGGCAGGATCCATACATAGCTTTAAGAAGTATAACAGAATTTTTAGAGCAGGGTGTGGACTAGCGAAGAGGCGGGGTCAGGAGCTGCGAATCGACCCCTGCAACCGCAAACAGGTGAGCACACATACATAGTATCAATACAGTTTTTAAGAAGCTCACAGGATGACCAACTCTGTGGCTCATGATTAAACCCTCGCCAGGGGATTTTAACTGACAAATAAATTAACAGCAAGGATAAGCAGGGAAAGCTGGAGAGGTACTGAGGGACGGACGGATGGACAGAACAGGGTGAACAGAGGCAGAAATGAAAAAAAAAAACAGGAGGTGCGAGGGTGAGCAGCTAGGGTGAATAGAGGATACTGTGAGGGTGGGAAGCCAGGGTGATGGATAGTGAGTGGGTAGCCAGGGTGAAGAATAGTGAGAGTGGGTAGCCAGGATGAAGGATAGTGAGAGTGGGCAGCCAGGGTGAAGGATAGAGAGTGCGTAGCCAGGGTGAAGGATAGTGAGAGTGGGTAGCCAGGGTGAAGGATAGTGAGAGTGGGCAGCCAGGGTGATGGATAGTGAGAGTGGGCAGCCAGGGTGATGGATAGTATGAGTGGGCAGCCAGGGTGAAGGATAGTGAGTGGGCAGCCAGGGTGAAGGATAGTGAGAGTGGGCAGCCAGGGTGAAGGATAGTGAGAGTGCGTAGCCAGGGTGAAGGATAGTGAGAGTGGGTAGCCAGGGTGAAGGATAGTGAGTGGGTAGCCAGGGTGAAGGATAGTGAGAGTGGGCAGCCAGGGTGAAGGATAGTGAGTGGGCAGCCAGGGTGATGGATAGTGAGAGTGGGCAGCCAGGGTGATGGATAGTATGAGTGGGTAGCCAGGGTGAAGGATAGTGAGAGTGGGCAGCCAGGGTGAAGGATAGTGAGAGTGGGTAGCCAAGGTGAAGGATAGTGAGAGTGGGCAGCCAGGGTGAAGAATAGTGAGTGGGTAGCCAGGGTGAAGGATAGTGAGAGTGGGCAGCCAGGGTGAAGGATAGTGAGAGTGGGCAGCCAGGGTGAAGGATAGTGAGAGTGGGCAGCCAGGGTGAAGGATAGTGAGAGTGGGCAGCCAGGGTGAAGGATAGTGAGAGTGGGCAGCCAGGGTGAAGGATAGTGAGAGTGGGCAGCCAGGGTGAAGGATAGTGAGAGTGGGCAGCCAGGGTGAAGGATAGTGAGAGTGGGCAGCCAGGGTGAAGGATAGTGAGAGTGGGCAGCCAGGGTGAAGGATAGTGAGAGTGGGCAGCCAGGGTGAAGGATAGTGAGAGTGGGCAGCCAGGGTGAAGGATAGTGAGAGTGGGCAGCCAGGGTGAAGGATAGTGAGAGTGGGCAGCCAGGGTGAAGGATAGTGAGAGTGGGCAGCCAGGGTGAAGGATAGTGAGAGTGGGCAGCCAGGGTGAAGGGAGGAGTGTGGGAGATGAACGCTGAGGGAATACTAATTGTCAGGTTAAGTTGGACTGTGGGAAGCCGCGCCACCCTCACCCTTCATCACGCCCTACCCACGCTCACACCCGCCCCTACCCACGCTCCCACCCGCCCCTACCCACGCTCCCACCCGCCCCTACCCACACTCCCACCCGCCCCTACCCACGCTCCCACCCGCCCCTACCCACGCTCCCACCCGCCCCTACCCACGCTCCCACCCGCCCCTACCCACGCTCCCACCCGCCCCTACCCACGCTCCCACCCGCCCCTACCCACGCTCCCACCCGCCCCTACCCACGCTCCCACCCGCCCCTACCCACGCTCCCACCCGCCCCTACCCACACTCCCACCCGCCCCTACCCACACTCCCACCCGCCCCTACCCACGCTCCCACCCGCCCCTACCCACGCTCCCACCCGCCCCTACCCACACTCCCACCCGCCCCTACCCACGCTCCCACCCGCCCCTACCCACGCTCCCACCCGCCCCTACCCACGCTCCCACCCGCCCCTACCCACGCTCCCACCCGCCCCTACCCACGCTCCCACCCGCCCCTACCCACGCTCACACCCGCCCCTACCCACGCTCCCACCCGCCCCTACCCACGCTCCCACCCGCCCCTACCCACGCTCCCACCCGCCCCTACCCACACAAAACCTTACCCATGCTAACACCACCCCCTACCCACACTACCCTAACACATCCCTACCCACGCTCCAACCGCCCATACCCACACAGCCCTCACACTACCTTACCCACGCTCACACCCGCCCCTACCCACACAACCCTCACACCTCCCTGTCCACGCTCACACCTCCCTACCCACGCTCCCATCCGTCCATACCCACACTACCCTCACACCACCCTACCCACGCTCACACCCACCCCTACCCACGCACCCACCCGCCCATACCCGCACTACCCTCACACCTCCCTACCCACGCTCACCCGCCCCTACCCACACTACCTCACACCTCCCTGCCCACCCTCACACCCGCCCCTACCGTCAAACCTCCCAACCCACGCTCCCACCCGCCCCTACCCACACTACCCTCACACCTCCCTAACCACGCTCCCACCCGCCCCTACCCTCACACCTCCCTACCCGCGCTCACACCCGCCCCTACCCACACTACCCTCACACTTCCCTACCCACGCTCACACCCGCCCCTACCCACGCTACCCTCACACCTCCCTATCCACGCTCACACCCGCCCCTACCCACGCTCACACCCGCCCTTACCCACACTACCCTCACACCTCCCTACCCACGCTCACACCCGCCCCTACCCTCACACCTTCCTACCCACGCTCACACCCGCCCCTACCCACACTACCCTCACACCTCCCTACCCACGCTCACACCCGCCCCTACCCTCACACCTCCCTACCCACGCTCACACCCGCCCCTACCCTTACACCTCCTTACCCACGCTCACACCCGCCCCTACCCACACTACCCTCACACCTCCCTAGCCACGCTCACACACGCCCCTACCCTCACACCTCCCTACCCACGCTCACACCCGCCCTTACCCACACTACCCTCACACCTTCCTACCCACGCTCACACCCGCCCCTACCCTCACACCTCCCTACCCACGCTCACACCCGCCCCTACCCTTACACCACCATACCCTCGCTCACACCCGCCCCTACCCACACTACCCTCACACCTCCCTACCCACGCTCACACCCGCCCCTACCCTCACACCTCCCTACCCACGCTCACACCCGCCCCTACCCTCACACCTCCCTACCCACGCTTACACCCGCCCCTACCCTCACACCTCCCTACCCACGCTCACACCCGCCCCTACCCTCACACCTCCCTACCCACGCTCACACCCGCCCCTACCCTCACATCTCCCTACCCACGCTCACACCCGCCCCTACCCTCACACCTCCCTACTCACGCTCACACCCGCCCCTACCCTCACCCCTCCCTACCCACGCTCACACCCGCCCCTACCCTCACACCTCCCTACCCACGCTTACACCCGCCCCTACCCTCACCTCCCTACCCACGCTTACACCCGCCCCTACCCTCACACCTCCCTGCCCACGCTCACACCCGCCCCTACCCACACTACCCTCACACCTCCCTGCCCACGCTCACACCCGCCCCTACCCACACTACCCTCACACCTCCCTGCCCACGCTCACACCCGCCCCTACCCACACTACCCTCACACCTCCCTACCCACGCTCACACCCGCCCCTACCCACACTACCCTCACACCTCCCTGCCCACGCTCACACCCGCCCCTACCCACACACCTCCCTACCCACGCTCACACCCGCCCCTACCCACACTACCCTCACACCTCCCTGCCCACGCTTACACCCGCCCCTACCCTCACACCTCCCTGCCCACGCTCACACCCGCCCCTACCCACACACCTCCCTACCCACGCTCACACCCGCCCCTACCGACACTACCCACACACCTCCCTCCCCACGCTTACACCCGCCCCTACCCTCACACCTCCCTGCCCACGCTCACACCCGCCCCTACCCACACACCTCCCTACCCACGCTCACACCCGCCCCTACCCACACTACCCTCACACCTCCCTGCCCACGCTTACACCCGCCCCTACCCTCACACCTCCCTGCCCACGCTCACACCCGCCCCTACCCACACACCTCCCTACCCACGCTCACACCCGCCCCTACCCACACTACCCTCACACCTCCCTGCCCACGCTTACACCCGCCCCTACCCTCACACCTCCCTGCCCACGCTCACACCCGCCCCTACCCACACACCTCCCAACCCACGCTCACACCCGCCCCTACCCACACTACCCTCACACCTCCCTGCCCACGCTTACACCCGCCCCTACCCTCACACCTCCCTGCCCACGCTCACACCCGCCCCTACCCACACACCTCCCTACCCACGCTCACACCCGCCCCTACCCACACTACCCTCACACCTCCCTGCCCACGCTTACACCCGCCCCTACCCTCACACCTCCCTGCCCACGCTCACACCCGCCCCTACCCCCACTACCCTCACACCTCCCTACCCACGCTCACACCCGCCCCTACCCACATTACCCTCACACCTCCCTACCCACGCTCACACCCGCCCCTACCCACACTACCCTCACACCTCCCTGCCCACGCTTACACCCGCCCCTACCCTCACACCTCCCTGCCCACGCTCACACCCGCCCCTACCCACATTACCCTCACACCTCCCTACCCACGCTCACACCCGCCCCTACCCACATTACCCTCACACCTCCCTACCCACGCTCACACCCGCCCCTACCCACACTACCCTCACACCTCCCTGCCCACGCTTACACCCGCCCCTACCCTCACACCTCCCTGCCCACGCTCACACCCGCCCCTACCCACACTACCCTCACACCTCCCTGCCCACGCTTACACCCGCCCCTACCCACACTACCCTCACACCTCCCTGCCCACGCTTACACCCGCCCCTACCCTCACACCTCCCTGCCCACGCTCACACCCGCCCCTACCCACACTACCCTCACACCTCCCTGCCCACGCTTACACCCGCCCCTACCCTCACACCTCCCTGCCCACGCTCACACCCGCCCCTACCCACACTACCCTCACACCTCCCTGCCCACGCTCACACCCGCCCCTACCCACACTACCCTCACACCTCCCTGCCCACGCTCACACCCGCCCCTACCCACACTACCCTCACACCTCCCTACCCACGCTCACAACCAAGCCCACACCTCCACCTTCCTCTACCACCATCTACAATACACATTCATTTTTCTTAACCACCTCGTCTTAAAGACACAATATCCATAAAATTTTATTGGTACAACGTTTCTTTCAGAGTAGAGCTTTAGCAGGAGCGAAACGTCGTCTTCATAAAAGATTCTTCTGAATATTGTCTTCAGATCTAGACTTGTCTGCTATACGCCACTATATCCACTTTTCACACCCATCTCAATATATATATATATATATATATATATATATACATATATATATACATACATATATATATACATATATATATATATATATATATATATATATATATATATATATATATATATATATATATATATATATATATATATATATATATATATTCAACAAGTCGGTCGCCTCCCACCGAGGCAGGGTGACCCAAAAAAGAAAGAAAATCCCCAAAAAGAAAATACTTTCATCATTCAACACTTTCACCACACTCGCACATTATCACTGTTTTTGCAGAGGTGCTCAGAATACAACAGTTTAGAAGCATATACGTATAAAGATACACAACATATCCCTCCAAACTGTCAATATCCCAAATCCCTCCTTTAAAGTGCAGGCATTGTACTTCCCATTTCCAGGACTCAAGTCCGACTATATGAAAATAACCGGTTTCCCTGAATCCCTTCACTAAATATTACCCTGCTCACACTCCAACAGATCGTCAGGTCCCAAGTACCATTCGTCTCCATTCACTCCTATCTAACACGCTCACGCACGCTTGCTGGAAGTCCAAGCCCCTTGCCCACAAAACCTCCTTTACCCCCTCTCTCCAACCCTTTCGAGGACGACCCCTACCCCGCCTTCCTTCCCCTATAGATTTATATGCTTTCCATGTCATTCTACTTTGATCCATTCTCTCTAAATGACCAAACCACCTCAACAACCCCTCTTCTGCCCTCTGACTAATACTTTTATTAACTCCACACCTTTTCCTAATTTCCACACTCCGAATTTTCTGCATAATATTTACACCACACAATGCCCTTAGACAGGACATCTCCACTGCCTCCAACCGTCTCCTCGCTGCTGCATTTACCACCCAAGCTTCACACCCATATAAGAGTGTTGGTACTACTATACTTTCATACATATCCTTCTTTGCCTCCATAGATAACGTTTTTTGACTCCACATATACCTCAACGCACCACTCACCTTTTTTCCCTCATCAATTCTATGATTAACCTCATCCTTCATAAATCCATCCGCCGACACGTCAACTCCCAAGTATCTGAAAACATTCACTTCTTCCATTCTCCTCCTCCCCAATTTGATATCCAATTTTTCTTTATCTAAATCATTTGATACCCTCATCACCTTACTCTTTTCTATGTTCACTTTCAACTTTCTACCTTTACACACATTCCCAAACTCATCCACTAACCTTTGCATTTTTTATTTAGAATCTCCCATAAGCACAGTATCATCAGCAAAAAGTAACTGTGTCAATTCCCATTTTGAATTTGATTCCCCAAAATTTAATCCCACTCCTCTCCCGGACACCCTAGCATTTACTTCCTTTACAACCCCATCTATAAATATATTAAACAACCATGGTGACATTACACATCCCTGTCTAAGACCTACTTTTACCGGGAAGTATTCTCCCTCTCTTCTACACACCCTAACCTGAGCCTCACTATCCTCATAAAAGCTCTTTACAGCATTTAGTAACTTACCACCTATTCCATATACTTGCAACATCTGCCACATTGCTCCTCTATCCACTCTATCATATGCCTTTTCTAAATCCATAAATGCAATAAAAACTTCCCTACCTTTTTCTAAATACTGTTCACATATATGCTTCAATGTAAACACTTGATCTACACATCCCCTACCCACTCTGAAACCTCCTTGCTCATCCGCAATCCTACATTCTGTCTTACCTCTAATTCTTTCAATTATAACCCTACCGTACACTTTTCCTGGTATACTCAGTAAACTTATTCCTCTATAGTTTTTAGTCTCTTTTGTCCCCTTTCCCTTTATATAAAGGGACTATACATGCTCTCCGCCAATCCCTAGGTACCTTCCCCTCTTTCATACATTTATTAAACAAAAGTACCAACCACTCCAACACTATATCCCCCCCTGCTTTTAACATTTCTGTCAGGATCCCATCAGTTCCAGCTGCTTTACCCCATTTCATTTTACGTAATGCCTCACGTACCTCCCCCACACTTACATTCTGCTCTTCTTCACTCCTAAAAGATGGTATACCTCCCTGGCCAGTGCATGAAATTACTGCCTCTGTTTCTTCCTTAACATTTAGAAGTTCCTCAAAATATTCTCGCCATCTATATATATATATATATATATATATATATATATATATATATATATATATATATATATATATATATATATATTTATATATTGTAACTAATAACAATATTAAGATAAATTATAAAACAATTGTCATAAAAATGACCATTAAAACAATATAATTCAATAACCACTATAACAATCACTGAAGCAACAAGTAAAATTACTAAAACAATCACAATCACTAAATCACAATCACTAAAACCACAATTATTAAAACAACAACCACAAATAATAACCGCTAAAACAATAGCTGAGATATCCACTGTTAAAGAAGAGGAAATTACCAAAATTCCTGACAAGAGAATTAAACAGCTGAGGACAATAAAGAACGACCAATAAAATCCGCGTGAACACCCAAATGAAAGTGTTCGGCAGACCTGGGAGACTTGAACGGTGTAGTAGATAGTGATGTAACACTGGCAGAGTACTGCTGGTCTAGTGGTGTTGATAACACTGGTAGTGCTGGTCTAGTGGTGTTGATAACATTGGTAGTGCTGGTCTAGTGGTGTTGATAACATTGGTAGAGCTGGTCTAGTGGTGTTGATAACATTGGTAGAGCTGGTCTAGTGGTGTTGACAACATTGGTAGAGTACTGCAGGTAGCAATGACAGAGTATTGCTGCTGTAGTTGTGGTGCGTTGCTTACCCTGGTAAAGTACTGCTGGTACTCAACATCAGTCTTTTATTCACATTCTACAATCCGTACCCAAAAATCATTCCGTGGCATAGCCCGTCAACAAATTTAGACGAAAGAGGAAATATCTCAACTAGTTATGCTTAAAATTAAGATTATCGGGTGTACAAGCACCCAGTGGAGAGTGGGGCACTCCTTCCAGAAAATGGGGGTCCTAACCCCGAGGCTGAAACCACTCAGACCCCATCAGTGCATTAAGTAAAGCCGATTTTATGTTATTTAGCAAAATTAGATACATCATCAATGTGCTGCTATAGCGTCAAGGAGGAAGGTATAAGAGTTAAGCAGTATTTCTAAGTTTATCCGGTGATTGTTTGGGAGAGGTAGGAAGGACAGAATGGAGAGCTAACAAAGATGTGAGGGAAAGGTAAAGAGGACAGGAGGATAAGACAGGAGAGGTAGAGAGAATAGGAGAGGTAGAGAGGATAGGAGAGGTAGAGAGGGCAGGAAAGGTAGAGAGGGCAGGAGAGGTAGAGAGGGCAGGAGAGGTAGAGAGGGCAGGATAAGAGAGGAGAGGTAGAGAGGACAGGAGGATAAGAGAGGAGAGGTAGAGAGGACAGGAGGATAAGAGAGGAGAGGTAGAGAGGACAGAAGGATAAGAGAGGAGAGGTAGAGAGGACAGAAGGATAAGACAGGAGAGGTAGAGAACAGGGGAGGGAGGGAGGCAGAAGAGGTAAGGGTATGAGAGGGTAATTTTTTGACAAGGTACATGGGCGGTGGAGACCCTTCAATGGGGTGTGATAGATACGTTATCTGGTGGTTGGTATTGTGTGCTGGATGGGATGGGCCAGTTATTGATGCGTCGCAGTCTGTGTCAGCCAGCGACTCCTTTATCTGGTGTGTAGCCGCGTGTCGGGCCTCCATGTGGTAAGCGTGAGGCGTTGGATTTTAGCCACGAGATATACGATGACAAGGGTATTAGGCAAGGTGTGATGTATCTTCAAGATAGGAGTACGTGTAGAGGAAAGAGGAGGAGGGAGAGAGAAACACAGGGGAATGAGGGACATAAGGAAGGATTACCCCTACTATATCACCATAATTCTACTCGTCCATCCTTTGCCATAAATCCTCATTGGTATTAGCCGAAATCTGCAGGGGGGCGGAGGCTCCCATCTCCCCACCTCCCCGAACACATAAATCCTCTCTTCCCTGCCCTCCGTTCCTGGCCCAAGAGTCCTACACTCAAGAGGCTGTAGCCATCCTCTTACACACTTCTCACAGACTGTCACCTTAGCTTTGTCCACACCCAATGTTTGTACAGAAGAGCTTCAAATGGTTAACACTACCGTACCGTGTGTGTGTGTGGGGGGGGGGGGATCGGTCTTGGGTGACCTCATCACAAGTCTTGTTCATTACGAGAAGTATTACGTTGCTGACCATGATGATGAATATTGCGCTGCTAAATAATAGCGTCAATAACAGTGGCAATCTGATAAAATTAATGATGACTGAAAAAAATATATATACTACTCTAAAATTTAAGAGTTACCTGGATGGGAGGGGGAAGAGAGAGAGAGAGACTTAAGGACTGGGAGTGTTCGAACGTGCGGCAACGGCAGCCTTGCCTTAGTAATTTTATGACTACCTGACAGTGGATTCGGATCCCATCCACTAGATGAAGAAGACACATATGCAACACTATTTATATTTAATGTAGAAACGTTTCGCTAACTAGTGTGTTATCACTCGTATACAGAGAATAACTACTGAGGAGGGTGGAAGATGATATATTTTAAAATAATCAGTTGCTTACTCTTAATAAATCTTTCAATATTTATCAAGGCTGAGGGGCTGAACACCTTAAATTACCTCCTCACGTCTTCCACAGTCTCCAGTAATTATTCTCGGTACTGGATGGATCAAGCCACCGGTTGTGGAAATATCACTACAATAAAGATACCAAGTGTTGCACCTGTCCCTTATACACCAACTTGTGGGTTTGGCATACCATTTAATATAATAACAACACCTCATTCACTGCTTGACATCGCCTAAGCCCATTCCTGTGGCCCCAGTGACTCCACTTCGATGATTAAGACACAGAAAGGCTTCTTCAGTCAAATACAGAGGCAGCAGGTATAATAGTGGAATGAAGACATAATCAGTCCATCAACCTTGGAGAAATAGTATTTGAAGAGGCCGGTCCCTCAGCCATGGTCTGGAACGATGTCTTTCCAGACCACGAAGCTGAACTCTTCTCCAGGCTGCGGGACTGACCACCTCAACTACTATTTCTCCAAGGTTGATGGACTGATTACATCATCTTCATTTAACTACTATACCTGCTGCCTCTGTATTTGACTGAAGAAGCCTACTGAGCAGCCAAAAAACGTTTCAACAATAAACTCCTCAAGGAAGGTTCCTTGATGTTGGTGAGGGGCTCTTGATTTAGGGAATTAGATCTGTGCTCCAGTTCCCCGAACTAAGCCTGAATGCCTTCCACATCCCCCCCCCCCCAGGCGCTGTATAATCCTCCGGGTTTAGCGCTTCCCCTTGATTATAATAATAATAATAATTCAACAATAAAGATACCCAACTGTTACACGTGTGTCTTTAGCACCAACTTGTCTGTATTTTATACCATTTTCAACATAACTGTCAGCGTCACCTGTGACCCCAGTGACACTGTCCACCACCACTGTGACCCCAGTGACACTGTCCACCACCACTGTGACCCCAGTGACACTGTCCACCACCACTGTGACCCCAGTGACACTGTCCACCACCACTGTGACCCCAGTGACTGTACACCACCACTGTGACCCCAGTGACACTGTACACCACCACTGTGACCCCTACTATGTACCCATGACACCACTTTCACCAACACACTAAACTCAGTGTAAAAAAAAAAATATCGAAGTTTATCGCAGGTGATGAGCAGTGAGCTTCTCATAAGCTCTGACACACCTAACATATAAGCGTACATTTGTCCTCATTGCGGAACCCAAATACAACTATCATAACATACTCGAGTGAGATATATGGGAGGAAGAGTGAAATAAATCTAGTGAAAAGCAGGGGGCACCATGGGCACAATAAGAGAAGACTGTCAACATCCGTGGCTCAAGACTATCAACGTGCTACCAGCAAACATCAGGAATATTGTCGGAACAAAAGTTTTCAGGAGGAAAGTGGACTATTACCTCCTCCAAATTAGCCAGAATGCAATGGCTATACAGACCACTAACAGCAACAACCTTGTTGATCAGTTTTATAGAAGCCTGGCCTCAGGCTGGTCACAGCTATATAATCTCCGGCCACTGTGTAGGTTTAATTAATTAGCCGTTTAGATGATGTAAGAGCAGCAGCACACAACCGATACTTCCGACAACGCGGAGAGCACAAAAATAAAGTAGATACACAAGAGGACAGGAAATGGCTCCCTAAGAGGATGTAAATTATAAAAAATATATAAAATGTAGAAAGAGGATTAGTGATGGACGGTAAGTGCGGAGAAAGATCTGAGAAATGTCGTCGAATTCGAATATGTGGAGACAATGTGTGAGAGGAGTGAGGAGGGTAGAGAGGCAATAAGAAAGAACAACCCAGAAGGGTGCTGATGGTGTGGTGGATTGTATGCCGATGCGGAATGACCGGAATGTTCAGGTTAAACTCTCGTTATTAGGTATCTTGGCTGTGTACCTAAGTCCACCTCACTTATTTCTTTCCCCTCCTCCCCATCATTCCCCCTCCCAAACCTCACAAGGAGTTTCAGTCTTCATGAAAGAAGTCTTAAACTACAATTCGGTTTAAAATACTTTTCATAGTGTATGTGTGTGTGTGTGTGGAAAATACACATAACCAGCCAAATGAGAAACTATACCCGTGTATATCTACCACCAACAGCCTGATTGATCAAATCACTCGGAAGTCCAGTCGCGAGAGGGAAGGTGGGCGCTAACCTCCGAAATCTACTCCAGACAGGAAGATCCTACTGAGAGATTGACACTAGTCCCAAGAATGAGTTGAATCGAGCACAGTGACTGAAGATGTCAGGACAGAAGGGAAACAACTAGGAATCCCCACAAGGCTCTTTCTTGGACCCAATATTTCTGAATGATGTAAAATACCTTACCCACAACTACCCAGAATATAAACAGACTAGTTCGAAATTACACTGAAAGGCTTCAGCAAACTACAAGAGTGACCAAGCAAGTGGTTATTCGAAATTAACGCCAGCAAATGAGAGGAGGATGGGAACAAAGGAAGGCCAAAGAAAGAGTATCACTTGAAAATAAAGCAACACACATCGTAAAGAGAAAAAGACATTCATGTAGACAATAACATCAAATGCCTGACTCGAATCTATAACTTCAGAGGCATAAACAAAACTAATAAAATAAAATTTAAGGTTCGGTTTCAGAAATATGAAGAACGAAGAATTAAAATGTACATAACATACCTGAGAAATTATAGTTTAGTATATACATGGCACAGCATGGAACAATCGTCTCATCACACAAAGAAGTTTTTGATTGTCAAGGTTTGCCTCAAGGCTGATCCAACAACTACGGCCCTGATATGAAGAGATTAAAATATCGAAGAACCATATGAGACATGATTATGAACTATAAAACAGTCACGCCATACATGGACTGAAAACCCGACAGCAACTTAAAAGGACCGAGAACAAAATGCAGCAGAGTTTGTAAACAAAAGTAATAATCAAAAGCTGGAGTTCAATCTGTACAGACAACCAGACAAGTGTACACCCGCATATTTAAATGGTTCATGACACACACGCGGATGGGGAAGGGGGGAATGGGGAGGTAGACAGAATAAAATCATTAATCACTGAAAAAATCTAACTTTAAGAACCTACTTTGAATGCGTAATATCTTGAGCGGACAAGACTTGCCCACCGTGTGAATCCCATGAAGATATAGATGCACGCCCCACCTGTTTGGTCAGCTGGCAGCCTTGCCAAATCCCACCCGCCAGAATGTATACCTTAGCTAGGCAGCTCTACCTAACGACCCCAAGTACCCGGCTAGGTGAAAGGAATAGGGAGAGGGGGACGATGACCATCACGTACAATAATAGTGGATAGGGACAGGCTGTTGGAGACGAGAGACGAGGGAGCGAAGGGCCGTACTGTCAGTAAATAATTATATATATATATATATATATATATATATATATATATATATATATATATATATATATATATATATATATATATATATATATATATATATATATATATATATAATATATTTGTCTCAAGTTACTGAGTAAATGAAACAAGACAGAGGTGGCGCAAACATATGCAAGACAGTTTCAAGAATATGATAGGGCCGTGGAGACCAGAAACAAATGAAGACGGGCAGTAGTAATTAAGAGGCGAGGTAAGGAGCTATGGTCTCGTTCCTGAAATACGAGGACACCAAGCAACCACTGATCAAACTACCAACAAAGCAGACCCTTAACCAGATACTGAAATTGTTTATTAATAGTTAAGGTTCATATACCGTCTGAAAAATGAGAGAGGGGATGCAATAAGGTTTCTTCCACGGATAAAGAGGCTAGCTGCAATTCTTTTGTATCAAGAGCCTTTCACAAGTGTTCATTCATTCCTCTATGAGGGGATGTACGAGAAGAACATGTTCAGCGTTTTAGTGAAGGTGGTTGTCTCTGTGCAGGTTGATCCCAAGACAAATTACGGATTATGGCATTTTACTGTGAAGATGTGTCGCCCACCAGGGAATTGTCAATCCACACGGAGAACAACACACTAAAATACTAACGAATGCCGAAGCGATACTAAAAATGCATGCATATACACAAACACCGTGAACCACCTTATGCACTTCCTAGACTTATCATCAAAGAATGTGACCGTCGCAGCAGATTATGTCTCGAATCATCAGTTATAGCCACATCAATTAAAATTCAGAATCATTCATTATCTCTTAGTATCTAATACTGCGATCGCTTAACATCACTTTGCTGGATACTAACATATTATATGACCTCGTTTCTTCATCTCCGGACCTCTTAATCCATATATATACCAAAGAATAAAAAGACAATACCGTGACTGGAACAATACACAAATAGCCTCCACACAGGAGAAACTTATGACGAAATTTCGGTCTGACTTGTACCATTAACTGGTCACTGTAGCTGGTTAATGGTCCAAGTCGGACCGAAACGTAGCCATAAGTTTCTTTGTCCTATGTGCGGGTTATGCAAACACCAAAGCCTAGTTCTATTAGGGAATCGATAAAAGTCCCTGGTGGACGGAACGTCTTCACAATAAAATGCCATAACCCGCATTTACATACCGTGGGCACAGTCTACCTTTGTTATTACCAATGATCCCGTCTGTGATGAATGGTTTGAAAAACCGACAAGTTGAAGATTGAGACACTTATGCAACATATGGGAATCTTTATTCAGGAAACGTTTCATCACACAGTGGCTTCATCAGTCCAATACAAAGGAGAAAGGTGTAAGAGGAGGAGTTTGAGGTAATCAGTCCCTCAGCCTGGAGTCGATGTGTTCAGTCCATCAATCTTGTAGAATGTATAGAATAGGGCCGAAGACGTGGCTTATATACTGTATTGTAGAATGTATAGCATAGGGCCGAAGACGTGGCTTATATACTGTAGTCAGGTGAGGCGAAGCAGGAGGCGGGGTCACAGCAGTACCATCCACTAGTCGATGTAGGTCTTCGCCTCACCTGACAACAGTATACAAGCCACGTCTTCGGCCCTATGCTATACATTCTACAAGATTGATGGACTGAACACATCGACTCCAGGCTGAGGGACTGATTACCTCAAACTACTCCTCTTACGCCTTTCTACTTTGTATTGGACTGATGAAGCCACTGTGTGGCGAAACGTTTCCTGAACAAAGATTCCCATATGGTGATCCCGTCTGTTGTGTTCTGTGACTACAGGTACTGTAACCTTACAAAGGCTGCTAAGACGCCACCTTTACCACCATCACGGCACAAAACAGCTTTACTTTAAACTTGAGCGAGAACAATGAAGAATATTAATACTACACAGCATAAAAAGTAACCATTTAAAAATGTTGATGAAAGCGCTTTACAATAAGTCACTCAGTGTTCTTACCTATCTCTACCACTTTACCTCTGGGCTACAGGGCACCTTGACTTCAATACCTAATACATTAATCCTTCAGATGTCGGAAAAGGAAAATTACTGACGCAGTCGTAAATCAAGGATACAACTATACCACACAACAATCAACATTCAAGTGCAAAGTAGGGTTCAAAACAAATAATAAAACTTCTCACTGGAGGATGGGGTAAAGATGGTATTCTCGGTCAACTACGTACCAGACGGAGCCCAGTTCGAGGCTTGGGTCAGAAGGATGGTGGTAAGAAGGGGACACAAAAGAGTGAGACTACGACAATGGATTGAACAATGAGGTGCGAGGGTGTGGGGCAGCCCAGCGCCGCGGTCGCCCGCTCATCTACCAGACTTGAACAATAAACCGGTCAGCTATCGACGAAAGGTCAACAATAGAACGACCGAGTGACGACAGAATAGCAACAATGAGCGGTCAGATGTCACACAGAGACCAATAGTTCCGCCCAGTGTTCAACAATGCCCAACCGTGTAGGCAATAACACGCTGATACGACTAAGTGGCATTAGCCTCAGTCTACTTAAGAATGAAAATCTCAGCTCTACACGAAAGATAAACGACTAAAACCCTTTAACATATAACATTTCCTTGGTCTCTTTGGACATGATTTCATTAGAGAACTTAGCGGAGATGGATATTCAGCTGGTAATGACAACTTGTCGGTAATGTGCGTGGTGAATGCATCACACCCATTTATCATCCTAATTAGTCCCAGCAAGACATATTCTGTAGGGCGTCACAAATGACCCTTAATAATTCCCCTCTGTGGTCGTAAGCAACTTAATCATTCGAACAAAATCTAAATCAGCTCTCGTGACAGCATGATAAAAAGTGCGCATATTTTGCACCTGTTAATTTTATGGACAGCTTCA
Organism: Cherax quadricarinatus; assembly: GCF_038502225.1. Taxonomy (NCBI): domain Eukaryota; kingdom Metazoa; phylum Arthropoda; class Malacostraca; order Decapoda; family Parastacidae; genus Cherax; species Cherax quadricarinatus. Next base: position 29,489,789 of record NC_091324.1, on the reverse strand, counting down.
AAATCTGTTCTTTAATACATTTCTAAAAATACAGATATTTTTGGGTTCTGGTAATTATAATCACAGTGAAACAGCGCTAACAGTCGTATGAATTTAAAGTTCCGATAAATAATAACATTTATCTTTGGTGATTTAAGTTTAAGCCATTATGATTTATCACCAATGAGTGCTTACAGTATTACAATATGGGCTTAAAATTATTATAATAAAAAAAGAAGCGCTAAACCACAAGTGCTATATGGGCTTAAAAACGCTAGAAATTTAGAACAGAAGTCTGCAAAAAGAAATGCAAATGAGGAAAGATACTTAGTCACATGAATATTACCCACTCCCCCTTGACCAAAGTGATCAACCTGACTATTACCTTCCCAATTTACTCCCCCTGAAGATTCACCATTCCGGGTTAATTCAGCCTATTAATTTCTACCCCAACCTGAAGATTAACAACACGGACGCTACCTGGGGAGGTTGTGGATTGGATAATTTTCAGGTGATCCGAAATATATAATTCTTATACATATTACTAATGTTTTTTTCATGCGGCCTAGATACGTTGCATCACCCAATGACGTTACCCCTGCTCAAAAGGAATTTTTTTTTTATTGGACAATAACAAAAAACTCAAACACATTCTGGAAAACTATAGTCGAGTGACCAAATGAAAGCTCTTGATCACAGTCTTAATTCCTATGAAGACTGTCAATGCCGCCATATAGTAAATATTCACATTAAAATGATCTTAAGTAACATGGTGTTATGTGCATGCGCGTGGAGAGAATGATCTGTTCCACCATCCTCTCCCAGGCCTCCATCCCGCCACTGCCGTCACACTTTAACACAACCACACACATCCACCAACTACAAAACCACTGACGTTACTGTCACTATTTTTACTACCCACACCACATAACTATTACACCACAAACAACCATTACTGCTATCACGGCCTGTTCCAAAACAACAACTACCATACACAACCATTACCACGTCCCGCACCACAGCCACCTATACCAGTCACCACCTGTTACCCCGCACATGGTACTGCAAGCTACGCACACAGCTGTTAGCCTCTTCAACAACAAAATATACTTGTAAGCACTGTACAATTAACTGACATTTTTTGCTTTTAAAAAGCAATAATTTAAAAAATATTAAACATACTACAAAAGCAATTTTCTTGTTATCGTCAACGACTGTAAAACAATTTCATTTGACTATGGGAACTTTTTAAATCAAAAGTTTGTTCGACCAAAGTATCCAATAAAACAATACGGCTAATCTTTAATAATAATAAATACGTATATACTAAAGATAAATAATGCAACTGTATTTCAATAAACTACCTCGTGTAGATACATAATGTATAAACATTCTATTCAGTTTACATCAAAATCAACCGACAAAAAACGATAGCCTTAGGAATCAATGTTACTATGGCAAGTGTACACAACTTGGTAGTAGCCATAGTACGTGCCATGCCTCAAACTTCTATTACACAGCAATAATGAACTGGAATGGGCTACATGATCATATCAAGACCTGTCTTATAAATCAATTCAAGAAAAGAGCCAAGGAAAATCTAATGAAGAAATCTGTGTAACCGTATCTTCTATTGTTAAATGTATTTATAATATTCCTATTTGTTTTTAATATCACTACTGGCTTATCCTAAGGTAATTTAAGCAAAGTTCTCCAAGATATTTTAAAAAATAAAAGGTAGTTAGAAGCTATGTATATATTGCCATACAATTACTCTGTAAAATAAGATCTCCAATGAAAATATATTGCTTGACTAAGTTAAATTCTATATAATTTATACAAAACAATTAAAAATTTTTAAAATTATGTACGAAATCTAAACGTGTTTACTTATTACTGTAGTTCACCCTTCCGGCCTAGAAAGAAAATGAGTCTTAAGCACTCCACAGAAAATGTAACATTCGAGCCTGAGCATTTTAGGGCTAACTAAATCCTTCTCGTATACAATCTTGCTACCTTTTTTTTTCCTGCCACTAGATACATTTTTAATGACAATCTGTTAGTTTAACGAGTTAACCCTTAGATTCTGACAATGTATGAGCAATTCAAACAACAATTTCATCCACAGTATGGCAAAATATGTAAGAAATGCTTGTACATTATAACAAAATTTTATGTATTAGTCCCTTAGGAAACATACTTTCTTTTGGCCATTGCCTTCACTGGCTTGTCCTGACAAACAAGATGCACAAAGAATAATGACTTCTTCAGCATGAATGTACAGTACAATGCAAATTAAAAAATAAAGACTCGGGAATAAGGTGAATAATGAAATTTAAAGACACGGACAAAAGGATAATGAAATATAAAGACATAGGCATAAGGATAATGAGATTTAAAGACACATGCATGGCAAGAATAAAATGTAATTGTTTCTTAACAGTACTTATTTTTAAGAGATAAAAAGAAAAGAGCACACCAGAGGGCACTGTAATGTAGATGAAGCAAATAAAAAAGAATGAAAATTATATTACTTTTTCTCCTTTCAGCACATTCATCCATGGACATTACTGTGATGCGCTTGTTTTTCATTGTTTCTTTTAATTTTCCAGGCCTGTTATATGCATACAGCTTCAACAAGTCATCATATGGATAGGAAAAAAAAATTCTTATCCTGAAAAAAAAACATCAACACCCATGTAGCATTGCCATGGAAGCCCAGACCAACAAGTCTATTACCAGAAGCAAAATACTATGGATTAATAACAAATTATATCCTAATATACGCTTACTTTTCTGCAGGAAGGAACTTCCATCGTTTACATCATACACGAGTACGATGAAAAATACACTACAGTACTTTGAACTCTGTTGCTTGCACAAAGCAAGAACATAAGTTGGTCTTGCTATTAAATCATAATTTATGACCCTAATGGTACTAACTTACTAAAAGTAAATATTGTACCCATGTTGAGAAGGGGTAGATTTTACAATGCAGATATTAAAGGCATCACAATATGAATGAGAAGCATGATAATGAAAATGAAAAGGAAAAATATTTACTTCTATTGAAACATGCATTTAAGTTACGGTACATTGGTTACTCTTACTTATCATATTTTCTTGCCATGGTACCATATATAGTACTGAGCTTGTGCCTCCTATGATGCACTGCGAATATTATGATTTATTTTCTCAAAAAAAGAATTTACGCAGCGTATGAAAGGATAGGATGCAAATGATATATTGGACAATTATAAATAAAGGAAATTAAAATTGTAATAGATCAATGATATGCATTTTATTGAGGGGTAGCATTAAAGTGATGAAAATAATGCATGAGCATTTATAATTAATTTCTTGATAAAATGTTGATGACTGTACCTTGTATTGTATATGTTCTGCTGCAGCTCTCCAGAAGCTCTAGATTAATGATTGTACTGTCTTGTACACATCATTCACGGTAGTAAGTGTGGATATTTTGTACGTTAGGCAACTTTAAACATTTGAATAGTGATAGGGGAGAGGGGTATTGTCCGGAAAATGACAATGTTTATTCTAAGAACAGATTTCGGTTGAATAACTATTTCAGCATTAAGTCACATTCACTGGTACAAGAGCTAGCTGACAACCATGATATTGATGAATGTCAAAATTTTTCTTCATAAAACCCAAAACCTCTGTAACAGGCATTGTCCAATTAAAACTAAGCAGATCACAGCAAAAAGACTAAACAGCCCATGGCTTACAAACAGTATCCTTAAATCCATTGATATATAACATCAATATGAAGAACAGTTTAGACTGGGTTTAATAACAAAATAACAGATAAAATACACATCAATACTCACTAATCTAATACAAAAGTCTAAACAACTGTATTATACAAGTAGACTTAACATAATAAAAGGGGGTATGAAAGACATGGAAAACCCTCTCCGAAATAAAGGGCTCTAGAAAACTGTACAGAAACAGAGATGTAAATTTAACTGAACCAGATGGACCACACATCCAGACTGCAGACACTGCCAGCAAACTTAATGCTTTCTTCTCTACTGTAGGGTCAAAACTAGCAGGCAAACCAAACCATACCCCCGGCCGGGATTGAACCCGCGGTCATAGAGTCTCAAAACTCCAGCCCGTCGCGTTAGCCACTAGACCAGCTAGCCACAATAAGATTCATCCAACTAGGTATATTTCTACACCATAGAAAGGTTAGCACAGGCACCTCTGTGACCACAAATGCAAGTTTTTACAGACGAATCTCCAGCTAGCGTGGCCGTGACGAACTCTAGCTCAAGTCCCTTCACTGACGTCAACATGACTCAAGAAATCGTAATGACACGATTGCAAATAAACCATACCCCCGGCCGGGATTGAACCCGCGGTCATAGAGTCTCAAAACTCCAGCCCGTCGCGTTAGCCACTAGACCAGCTAGCCACAATAAGATTCATCCAACTAGGTATATTTCGTCTGTAAAAACTTGCATTTGTGGTCACAGAGGTGCCTGTGCTAACTTTCCTATGGTGTAGAAATATACCTAGTTGGATGAATCTTATTGTGGCTAGCTGGTCTAGTGGCTAACGCGACGGGCTGGAGTTTTGAGACTATGACCGCGGGTTCAATCCCGGCCGGGGGTATGGTTTGTTTGCAATCGTGTCATTACGATTTCTTGAGTCTAGCAGGCAAAATCCCAACCTCAAATACTCAGGCAAAAGACTACCTCAAATACTCTATATCTAGCTCCTACTAATCCTACCTAAGTTCCATTCATCATAAAGTCTCTTAAAAACAAGACAGGAAACCTAAATAACTTGCCACCACTCGCATACAAAAAAAAGCAGCACATTATTGCAACTCTGTTTAACAAGTCATTGGAATCTTCAACCTTTCCATCCATATTCAACATAGAAAGGGTTACCCCCAATCCTCAAAGGAGGCAATCCAACTTCAGTGAATAACTATAGACCTATATCAAACTTGCCCTTACTATCTAAAAATCTTCAAAAAAGTAAAACATAAGCGAGTTTATTCCTCCTACATATTATCCCACAACATATTTAACCCCTGCCATTTTAGGCTTAGACTGAAAAAAAAAAAAAAGTACGAATGATGCAATTATACAAATGCTCGAACTGCTATATGCAGCAAGCAGCTTGAAAAAATAAATATCCTCTGGGGTTCTTTATAGACCTGTGGAAAGTATTCAATACAGAGAACCACAATATCTTACTCCTTAAACTAGAACATTATGGAGTCAGATGATCTAAAATCTTAGCAACAGACACCAGTATGTCTCCATAACCGGTGTAACCTTGACTACCCAGCCTGTAACTATTGGAGTGCCACAGGGCAGTGTTTTTGGCCCTCTGCTCTTTCTCATTTACATCAATGATCTCCCCAACACATCTCATCTTAAACCAATTCTATTCACATATGACACTTACAACTTCTTCCGCCCAAACCCAACTATGCTTAGTGACACTTACCGATAAGCTACTAAAAATAACTACATGGATGATGACCAACAAACTCTCTCTCAATATAGATAAAACCTACTTCATGCTCTTTCGAAACAGCCTTAAATATTCAACTTAACATATTAATCAATGGTTTCTCCATTACATGACACACTGCGGGTAGATTTTTAGGTCTTCACATTGACTGCAACCTTAAATTTCAGACCCACATCCAACATATACCCAAGAAGATCTCCAAAACAGCAAGTATCCTTTCCAAGATACAGTACTATGTACCCCAAATGGCACTACTTACACTATAACACTCTTTAATCTGCCCTCACCTCACCTATGGTATTTGTGCTTGGGATCTACTATGACCAATAATCTTAAACAATTAATACCCCAACAAAAAGGTGCTGCTCGGATGATCAACTCCTGCTCCAAACATACTCCTCCACTCTTCAAGAGTTTCAACTTAATATACATTTTTTTTTTCCCAACAAGTCGACCATCTCCCACCAAGGCAAGGTGACCCAAAAAAGAAACACTTTCATCATTCACACAATCACTCATATTACTGTGTATAAAAAATAAAAAAAATAAAAAAAATTATATATATAATATATATATATATATATAATATTTTTTTTTACTATCACACCGGCCGATTCCCACCAAGGCAGGGTGGCCCGAAAAAGAAAAACTTTCACCATCATTCACTCCATCACTGTCTTGCCAGAAGGGTGCTTTACACTACAGTTTTTAAACTGCAACATTAACACCCCTCCTTCAGAGTGCAGGCACTGTACTTCCCATCTCCAGGACTCAAGTCCGGCCTGCCGGTTTCCCTGAATCCCTTCATAAATGTTACTTTGCTCACACTCCAACAGCACGTCAAGTATTAAAAACCATTTGTCTCCATTCACTCCTATCAAACACGCTCACGCATGCCTGCTGGAAGTCCAAGCCCCTCGCACACAAAACCTCCTTTACCCCCTCCCTCCAACCCTTCCTAGGCCGACCCCTACCCCGCCTTCCTTCCACTACAGACTGATACACTCTTGAAGTCATTCTGTTTCGCTCCATTCTCTCTACATGTCCGAACCACCTCAACAACCCTTCCTCAGCCCTCTGGACAACAGTTTTGGTAATCCCGCACCTCCTCCTAACTTCCAAACTACGAATTCTCTGCATTATATTCACACCACACATTGCCCTCAGACATGACATCTCCACTGCCTCCAGCCTTCTCCTCGCTGCAACATTCATCACCCACGCTTCACACCCATATAAGAGCGTTGGTAAAACTATACTCTCATACATTCCCCTCTTTGCCTCCAAGGACAAAGTTCTTTGTCTCCACAGACTCCTAAGTGCACCACTCACTCTTTTTCCCTCATCAATTCTATGATTCACCTCATCTTTCATAGACCCATCCGCTGACACGTCCACTCCCAAATATCTGAATACGTTCACCTCCTCCATACTCTCTCCCTCCAATCTGATATTCAATCTTTCATCACCTAATCTTTTTGTTATCCTCATAACCTTACTCTTTCCTGTATTCACCTTTAATTTTCTTCTTTTGCACACCCTACCAAATTCATCCACCAATCTCTGCAACTTCTCTTCAGAATCTCCCAAGAGCACAGTGTCATCAGCAAAGAGCAGCTGTGACAACTCCCACTTTGTGTGTGATTCTTTATCTTTTAACTCCACGCCTCTTGCCAAGACCCTCGCATTTACTTCTCTTACAACCCCATCTATAAATATATTAAACAACCACGGTGACATCACACATCCTTGTCTAAGGCCTACTTTTACTGGAAAAAAATTTCCCTCTTTCCTACATACTCTAACTTGAGCCTCACTATCCTCGTAAAAACTCTTCACTGCTTTCAGTAACCTACCTCCTACACCATACACTTGCAACATCTGCCACATTGCCCCCCTATCCACCCTGTCATATGCCTTTTCCAAATCCATATATATATAATACATATATATATATATAATACATATATATATATATATATATATATATATATATAAAATACATATATATATATATATATATAATACATATACATATATATATATATATATATATATATATATATATATATATATATATAATACATATATATATATATATTCTTTCTTTCAACACACCGGCCGTATCCCACCGAGGCGGGGTGGCCCAAAAGGAAAAACGAAAGTTCCTCCTTTTACATTTAGTAATATATACAGGAGAAGAGGTTACTAGCCCCTTGCTCCCGGCATTTTAGTTGCCTCTTACAACACGCATGGCTTACGGAGGAAGAATTCTGTTCCACTTCCCCATGGAGATATATATATATATATATAATACATATATATATATATATATATATATATATATATATATATATATATATATATATATATATATATAATACATATATATATATATATATATAATACATATATATATATATATATATATATATATATATATATATATATATATATATATATATATATATATATATAATATATATAATATATATCATATATATATATATATATATACAGTTGACCCCCGCATAACGATCACCTCCGAATGCGACCAATTATGTAAGTGTATTTATGTAAGTGCGTTTGTACGTGTATGTTTGGGGGTCTGAAATGGACTAATCTACTTCACAATATTTCTTATGGGAACAAATTCGGTCAGTACTGGCACCTGAACATACTTCTGGAGTGAAAAAATATCGTTAACCGGGGGTCCACTGTATATATAATATATATATATATTATATATATATATATATATATAATACATATATATAGTATATATAT
>NC_091324.1:29426506-29476506 GCF_038502225.1 Cherax quadricarinatus | reverse complement strand
AAACAAAGCTGAAGGGGGTAGGGGAGTTTCGGTGGGGGGAAATAAATGGGATTAAATCTGGAGTATCTGAGAGAGTTAGAGCAAAGGAAGGGGTAGCAGTAATGTTGAATGATCAGTTATGGAAGGAGAAAAGTGAATATGAATGTGTAAATGCAAGACGCGTGAGCGTGTTTGATAGGAGTGAATGGAGACAAATGGTTTTTAATACTTGACGTGCTGTTGGAGTGTGAGCAAAGTAACATTTATGAAGGGATTCAGGGAAACCGGCAGGCCGGACTTGAGTCCTGGAGATGGGAAGTACAGTGCCTGCACTCTGAAGGAGGGGTGTTAATGTTGCAGTTTAAAAACTGTAGTGTAAAGCACCCTTCTGGCAAGACAGTGATGGAGTGAATGATGGTGAAAGTTTTTCTTTTTCGGGCCACCCTGCCTTGGTGGGAATCGGCCAGTGTGATAATAAAAAAAAATAAAAATAAAGTAAAGGTTGGATGCGAGAAGTGGGTCATAATAAGCGTGTATGCACCTGGAGAAGAGAGGAATGCAGAGGAGAGAGAGAGATTTTGGGAGATGTTAAGTGAATGTATAGGAACCTTTGAACCAAGTGAGGGAGTAATTGTGGTAGGGGACCTGAATGCTAAAGTAGGAGAAACTTTTAGAGAGGGTGTGGTAGGTAAGTTTGGGGTGCCAGGTGTAAATGATAATGGGAGCCCTTTGATTGAACTTTGTATAGAAAGGGGTTTAGTTATAGGTAATACATATTTTAAGAAAAAGAGGATAAATAAGTATACAAGATATGATGTAGGGCGAAATGACTAGTTTGTTGGATTATGTATTGGTAGATAAAAGACTGTTGAGTAGACTTCAGGATGTACATGTTTATAGAGGGGCCACAGATATATCAGATCACTTTCTAGTTGTAGCTACACTAAGAGTAAAAGGTAGATGGGATACTAGGAGAATAGAAGCATCAGGGAAGAGAGAGGTGAAGGTTTATAAACTAAAAGAGGAGGCAGTTAGGGTAAGATATAAACAGCTATTGGAGGATAGATGGGCTAATGAGAGCATAGGCAATGGGGTCGAAGAGGTATGGGGTAGGTTTAAAAATGTAGTGTTAGAGTGTTCAGCAGAAGTTTGTGGTTACAGGAAAGTGGGTGCAGGAGGGAAGAGGAGCGATTGGTGGAATGATAATGTGAAGAGAGTAGTAAGGGAGAAAAAGATAGCATATGAAAAGTTTTTACAAAGTAGAAGTGATGCAAGGAGGGAAGAGTATATGGAGAAAAAGAGAGAGGTTAAGAGAGTGGTGAAGCAATGTAAGAAGAGAGCGAATGAGAGAGTGGGTGAGATGTTATCAACAAATTTTGTTGAAAATAAGAAAAAGTTTTGGAGTGAGATTAACAAGTTAAGAAAGCCTAGAGAACAAATGGATTTGTCAGTTAAAAATAGGAGAGGAGAGTTATTAAATGGAGAGTTAGAGGTATTGGGAAGATGGAGGGAATATTTTGAGGAATTGTTAAATGTTGATGAAGATAGGGAAGCTGTGATTTCGTGTATAGGGCAAGGAGGAACAACATCTTGTAGGAGTGAGGAAGAGCCAGTTGTGAGTGTGGGGGAAGTTCGTGAGGCAGTAGGTAAAATGAAAGGGGGTAAGGCAGCCGGGATTGATGGGATAAAGATAGAAATGTTAAAAGCAGGTGGGAATATAGTTTTGGAGTGGTTGGTGCAATTATGTAATAAATGTATGGAAGAGGGTAAGGTACCTAGGGATTGGCAGAGAGCATGCATAGTTCCTTTGTATAAAGGCAAAGGGGATAAAAGAGAGTGCAAAAATTATAGGGGGATAAGTCTGTTGAGTATACCTGGCAAAGTGTATGGTAGAGTTATTATTGAAAGAATTAAGAGTAAGACGGAGAATAGGATAGCATATGAACAAGGAGGCTTTAGGAAAGGTAGGGGGTGTGTGGACCAGGTGTTTACAGTGAAACATATAAGTGAACAGTATTTAGATAAGGCTAAAGAGGTCTTTGTGGCATTTATGGATTTAGAAAAGGCGTATGACAGGGTGGATAGGGGGGCAATGTGGCAGATGTTGCAGGTGTATGGTGTAGGAGGTAGGTTACTGAAAGCAGTGAAGAGTTTTTACGAGGATAGTGAGGCTCAAGTTAGAGTATGTAGGAAAGAGGGAAATTATTTCCCAGTAAAAGTAGGCCTTAGACAAGGATGTGTGATGTCACCGTGGTTGTTTAATATATTTATAGATGGGGTTGTAAGAGAAGTAAATGCGAGGGTCTTGGCAAGAGGCGTGGAGTTAAAAGATAAAGAATCACACATAAAGTGGGAGTTGTCACAGTTGCTCTTTGCTGATGATACTGTGCTCTTGGGAGATTCTGAAGAGAAGTTGAGAGATTGGTGGATGAATTTGGTAGGGTGTGCAAAAGAAGAAAATTGAAAGTGAATACAGGAAAGAGTAAGGTTATGAGGATAACAAAAAGATTAGGTGATGAAAGATTGGATATCAGATTGGAGGGAGAGAGTATGGAGGAGGTGAATGTATTCAGATATTTGGGAGTTGACATGTCAGCGGATGGGTCTATGAAAGATGAGGTGAATCATAGAATTGATGAGGGGAAAAGGGTGAGTGGTGCACTTAGGAGTCTGTGGAGACAAAGAACTTTGTCCTTGGAGGCAAAGAGGGGAATGTATGAGAGTATAGTTTTACCAACGCTCTTACATGGGTGTGAAGCATGGGTGATGAATGTTGCAGCGAGGAGAAGGCTGGAGGCAGTGGAGATGTCATGTCTGAGAGCAATGTGTGGTGTGAATATAATGCAGAGAATTCGTAGTTTGGAAGTTAGGAGGAGGTGCGGGATTACCAAAACTGTTGTCCAGAGGGCGGAGGAAGGGTTGTTGAGGTGGTTCGGACATGTGGAGAGAATGGAACGAAACAGAATAACTTCAAGAGTGTATCAGTCTGTAGTGGAAGGAAGGCGGGGTAGGGGTTGGCCTAGGAAAGGTTGGAGGGAGGGGGTAAAGGAGGTTTTGTGTGAGAGGGGCTTGGACTTCCAGCAGGCATGCGTGAGCGTGTTTGATAGGAGTGAATGGAGACAAATGGTTTTTAATACTTGACGTGCTGTTGGAGTGTGAGCAAAGTAACATTTATGAAGGGGTTCAGGGAAACCGGCAGGCTGGACTTGAGTCCTGGAGATGGGAAGTACAGTGCCTGCACTCTGAAGGAGGGGTGTTAATGTTGCAGTTTAAAAACTGTAGTGTAAAGCACCCTTCTGGCAAGACAGTGATGGAGTGAATGATGGTGAAAGTTTTTCTTTTTCGGGCCACCCTGCCTTGGTGGGAATCGGCCAGTGTGATAATATATATATATAATATATATATATATATATATATATATATATATATATATATATATATATATATACACACACACACACACACACACACACACACACATATACACATGTATATATAAAACACTAAACTCCAATATATATCCTCCTCTTAAACTTTTTGACAGCTACAACAGAACACACAGGCACAAAACAAAGGCACAAAACTCTTTATCAACATCCCTTGTGTCTATTTCACCCTATGCAAAAATGCAATGCACATAAAGGGCCCCGAGAACTGGAATTCATTGCTCAAACCAGCCAAATGTTCCCTGTCTGACAGCCAATTTAAGGCTATAATTAAAAATCACTTCATCACCTAAACTTAACTCTACCAACACTATGCCTGAAATCATAGAACCAGTTTCAAACTACTTTAGAAATCCCAATTAACTTAAGAATACCAAATTAATTTAAGTATTAATACACACTTAAAATTGTACTGTTGTCAATTGTACTAATTTTTTTTTTACAACCCCTCTACTATAAATTTTATTATAAATTTTACTACCACTCCATAATGCGTGTGTAGTTTTAAGTAGTGTGAAAGCATTAGTAATAGTCTGTCCAAAATCCTCATGCATGTTAGTAACTTTCTTTGTGATTAACAATATTTTACTACGTGTAAATTACACACTGTATACTACACAAAGAAATAGATTTTTTAAATTGAAAATTACAAAACTCGCAAATTTGGGGGGTCTTGACTATATGGAAAACACCCAATACATGCACACACAATCACACTAACATTGATGTATGAATGGTGTATGTACAGATATACAGTGATACCCCGCAAATCCAGCCTACCATTATCCAAACTTCGCCAATTTCCGAACAGGCCAAGAAAGGGCAAAATTCTAAAAGTACCGAAACATTCAAACAGCCATTCAGATGGCAAGGCAAAACAGCCTAGGTGCTTGCAGGGTTGTATAGATGCCCTGTCAATGCATTACAACCACTCTATGAAGGCTTGGTTCACAGCAAGAATTTTCAGGGATTGGTTTTTCAACTCTGCAGTGCCTGAGATCACCCGCTACCACACCAAGACCCTGAAAATAAGCCGAAATCATGTTAAGGCCCTCTTGCTCCTTGAAAATGCTACTGCACGTTCCCATGTGTCTGAACTGGTTGTTCATCATGGCCATATCAGAGTTATGTTCTTGCCACCGAATACCACATCACTCATCCAACCCATGGATCAGGGTGTGATTGTGGCCATTAATCCTTAAACTGTCCAAGCAGATCTATATTCACATGCGTAGTGCTCCAAAAGTAGATCTATGTTTTTTTTACATATTTTCAAATATAACAAAAGAAAAACGTAGATCAAAGTTTTTTTTACACTTTTTCAAATGTAAAAAAAAGAAAAGATCTACTTTTTTTACATACTTTCAAATGTTGAAAAAACGAAGATCTACATTTGGACAGTTTAAGGGTTAAAAGGCTATACTATTGCCAAAGATTCTTGGAGGACATAATGGTGGAAATTGACGAAAAAGGCCGAGATGTGGGAGCCTCGACCCTAGACAATCTTAAAAATGCAACCTGATCACCTGGAATGATGTCCCGCCATCACCCCTTGCCAATGGTTGGAATCGGCTCCTTCATGGGATTGATCCAGTTATTGATTTCGATGGATTCGAGGCAAAAGATTCCCATCGCCAGTTACTCGAGGATGGAGAAAAACTACAGAAGACGAAGTGCAAGACAGGCTAGTGTGTGACCAAGACGACTCTGGTGTGCAATCTCTGACGGATGCAGAGATTGCAGAATCAGTGGTGCACCCGGAACACTCCGAAAGTGACGACAACAACCCAATGCCTCCAAGACCAAAAACTTCAGCAGCAAGGGCAGGTGTCGAAACACTTTTGGGGTATTTGGAGCATCCACTGTCCACAGCCCATTTGAAAAGTTATTGTCCTGTGGTCCATGAAATCCGGGAGGCTGTTATTCGAGCCCAGAGTGTCTGGTCTCACTGCCTGACAACATTGGACTTGTTTTAAACCTACAACGCCATCGCCAATGGCGATATGACGGTATAGATGCGCATTTTTTTCTCCCTCACGTATCCGAAAACTCTGTTTCCGAATCGGTCTCGGCCCATATAGTTCGGATACGAGAGGTATCACTGTACACGATACATGTGCATTATTATCATCATCATTGGGAAGTGCTAAACCCATAGAGATTATACAGTGCCTGTGGGGAGGGAAATATAGAAGGCATTCAGGCTTAATTCAGGGAATTGGAGCACAGATTCAATACTCTAAATATAGAGCCCCCTCATCAGTATCAAGTAACTTCCCTTGAGGGGTGGTACATGTACAGCATATATGCGTATAAGCATACAAACTCCATAAAAAAAATTGTAAATTACCTCCACTTTGTAAATACTGACATCACTGTAAAGCAAAAATGGAAACTAAATCAGAATATTTACCTCACGAAGTGGAACCTTAAATGCAATGAACCTCGTCCCTGGTATCTGTCGGCCCATGCTTTTGTAACTCTCCCATCTGCAAGATATTAAAATAAGATTTACATTTCAAAAGCTCCATTGTATAACAGCAAGAATGTGACCAAATTAAAATTTTGCATAAACAAAAGGAATACATGATTACCTACCTTCAGTGCCTGTGATGCACCATTCTTTTAGCAAACTGCCCACTTTTTTTTTTTTTTTTTTTTTTTTTTTTTAAAGTTTTGTGACTATTCAGGAATTTGCCTAATAAACTTTCCTTATCATTATTAACACCAAAAGAATATTTCAACCAAATTTATGCTCTGTCTGCACCAAACTTTTTTTTTTTTTTTTTTTTTTTTTTAAAGTTTTGTGACTATTCAGGAATTTGCCTAATAAACCTTCCTTATCATTATTAACACCAAAAGAATATTTCAACCAAATTTATGCTCTGTCTGCACCAAATGCTCTAATTACAAAAAAAAATCTAAAATGCTGAATTCCCAATGGGTACAAAAAAAAAAAAAAAACAGGATGGCTCTTAGTCCAAATATTAAACCATGTTTGGATTTAAAATACTGCATTAATATATAATGAAAAGACAGCATGCAGACTATACATATACAGTATACAGAACATGCCTATATAAAAATATAACTATGAAACTACATAGGTGCCCCAATGTAAATAAGTTAGTGTTTTACTTTTTGGACTCTACATAATTTACTGTAAAAAACTAAAATTTTTAAATTGTGCGAGGCCTAAACAAAACAAAAAAAAAGAATGACCTGACAATGTCCAGAACACTGGTCAGCCCATTTAGTCAGAGCTGTCTTATTGTTATGGTCTGCTATGTCTGATCTGCTTTATGCAGACCAGAGACATACAGAATGCTTCAATACCCCCAGTACAACCATCAACTACCGACAACCCTGCATACACATCAATGCAAGAATAACAGCCATCAACCTCAGCCCAGTAGGGTCACGTCAACCCTCTTCCTATACTATAATTCCATGTCAATAAGCAACAATAACCAGACTGTAAGGCAAGTCAAACTGTGGTACAATACAGTGAATCACTGATTTAACAGACTAATAAAGGGATGGGGGTGTTCATTAATAAATACCAATTAGCTTAAGATCACTAAATCAATTTCAAGTATTAATACACACTAAAATGACTACAATACAACCTTTCCTCACTTAGTGACATACTCATTTACGATGACTTGGATTTACAACGGGCTCTGGCCAGTATGCATACCTTAATAATGTACAGGTCTCCCTCAACATTCGCGTTTTCAACTTTCGCGGGCTTCACACATTCGCGAATTCCCAACCGCCAAATTCCCAGCTGCCAAATCATATTTAAGTTTACCGCCACGAGTTCTTACTACCTTCCCTCCGACCCCTGCAACTGGCAGCCAGCCCTCCCACCACTGTGTGGTGAGTGTTTTGCTTGTTCATTATTTGCTATTAAACTACAGTAGTATAAATAATGTAAACCCATTTATGACTGCATATTGGAATGGCTATTCGGACAGGTATTGGAAGGTGACATCATGTGTTTACTCTTGAACACAGCAAAGAATCAAACATTTCTACTACTGCTAATAATAATAATAATAATAATAATAATAATAATAATAATAATAATAATAATATAATAATAATAATAATATAATAATAATAATAATAATAATAAATACGATAGAATTGAAGAAGGAAATTATACAAAAATACGAGGGCTGAAGCAGTGGTGGAGGAAGTGGTTGACGCATCGTCAGTGTGGCTTTCTTTATGCTGGAGCGAGTATTAGTCTTCGTGCTCTTCCAAACATTTCACAATAATTCATTGTATTTGGTGCTTGTAGATTGAGTGTGACTGGAGTGGTTGAGGCAGTTATAGAGGCAGTGGGTGAGGCAGCAGTTGAGGCAGTGGTAGAGGCAGTGGTAGAGGCAGTGGTAGAGGCAGTGGTAGAGGCAGTGGTAGAGGCAGTGGGTGAGGCAGTGGTAGAGGCAGTGGGTGAGGCAGTGGGTGAGGCAGTGGGTGAGGCAGTGGGTGAGGCAGCAGTTGAGGCAGTGGTAGAGGCAGTGGGTGAGAGTGGTAGAGGCAGTGATATTTACTAACATATATGTTATAAAAAATAATAGTACATTATGAATAACATTTATTATTATTATTATTATAAATGTTATTAATATTAACATGTACTATTATTATTTATAACATATATGTTAGTAAATACCACTGCCTCACCCACTGCCTCAACCACTCCAGTCACACTCAATCTACAAGCACCAAATACAGTGAATTATTGTGAAATGTTTGGAAGAGCACGGAGACTAATACTCACTCCAGCATAAACAAAGCCACACTGACGCTGCATCAACCACTTCCTCCACCACTGCTTCAGCCCTCGTATTTTTGTACAATTTCCTTCTTCAATTCTATCATATTTATTATTATTATTATTATTATTATTATTATTATTATTATTAGCAGTAGCAGAAATGTTTGATTCTTTGCTATGTTCAAGAGTAAACACATGATGTCACCTTCTAATACCTGTCCGAATAGCCATTCCAATATGTAGTCATAAATGGGTTGACATTATTTATACTGTAGTTTAATAGCAAATAATGAACAAACAAAACACTCACCACACAGTGGTGGGAGGGCTGGCTGCCAGTTGTGGGGGGTCAGAGGGAGGGTAGTAGGGACTTGCAGTGGTGGAGGCAGTGGTATTTAATAATATACATGTTGTTAAGGCATAACGTATGTATTTAGTACAATTTACGACGTTTTCATGTATTTTACGATTGTTCATGGTTCAACAAGTTAAGGAAGCAGTATTGTATTATATTTCCCTACAATATATTGGGGCACCAAACATTCACGTTTTTTCAACATTCGCGAGGCTCTTGATCCCCTAACACTCGTGAATGTTGAGGGAGACCTGTATATTAAGAACTGATTTCTTCTATTCTGTTTATTACAATATACAGTACGTACACTGCTGTATAAACATTTAAAAATATACAAGAAATGTTATAAATAGTGCAAAGGTGACATTACAACATCAAAGATGGTTGACACAAATCCACTACCATCACAGTATGCTCCTCACCTAGCGACAAATTCGTTTATGAACGTGGTCTCTGATCGCGGGTTCTATCCCCCGCCCGTGGTATGGTTTGTTTGCAATCGTGTCATTATGATTTCAGGAGTCATGGTCTTAAGAACGGAGCTACAGTGGTCCCTCAATAATCGTTCATAATCCATTCCTGGAAGTGGGACTATTATCGAAATGGACGATTTTCGAATCAATTTTCCCCATAAGAAATAATGTAAATCCAATTAATTCGTTCCAGACACCCAGAAGTATCAACAACAATTTTTTTTTACCTAAAAGATAGATTTACATGCACAAAAGAATGAACATTCAACATGACAGTTACCTTTATTGAAGGCTGTTGTTGATGAATGGAAGACAGGGAGGAGGAGAGAGGGAAGAGAGGTTATTTGGAAGGGGAATCCCCCTCCATAGGGGTAGCTGAGTGGAACGGTCTGCCTAGTAGGGTGATCGAAGCTAAAACATTAGGTAGTTTCAAATTTAGGTTGGATAAATACATGAGTAAGAGGGGTTGGATTTGAGTCAGATTTGCACCTGAGTTTATTGCTTGGGTAGCATTTGTTCTGTTAGTGGGTTGGATTTGTGAAAGACTGGCCTAGTATGGGCCAGCAGGCCTGTTCCAGTGTTCCTACTTTTTTAAGATCTTATTTAACATCACACTTACCAGTAGGGTGATCGAGGCCAGGACCTTGGGTAGCTTTTAGAAGAGATTGGACAAATATAAGAGTTGGAGGAGCTGAGTTTGATTTGTGTCATTGGGTACGGGAGTAAATTCTTGGGTAGCTTTGGGTAGAGGTCATTTTGATAAGGACCTGCCTTGTATGGGCCAGTAAACCTGCAGTGTTCTTCCATTGTTATGTTCTTATTGGCTATTTGTTTGTGTGAGGGAGGGATGGCAAGTTTATTGTTGGGGAATATGACACTAATATCAACTCTATGGCTTATTTATCTATCACAATTCAGCTAATAATGACATAAAAACAATATTAATAACATAGAAACACGGAATATACTCTAGAATGAATAAAATAAGTCATTACGTATGTCAAGAGAGGTGTTGTCGACTACTAGGAACATCACGACAGACGTCGCCAAGGAAGGTAAAAACATTGTTGTTGGGGATAGCCAGATTAAGTACATGGATAGGGCATTCTGCTTGAAGGATAGGAGTAGGAGGCAGAGAGTGTGTTTTCCTGGGGCTGGGATGAACGATATTGTTAGCCGTCTGGATGACATCATGAGAGGTAATGGGAGCAATCCTATTATCTGTCTCAGTGCTGGTGGCAACGATGTTGGCAGACTTAGGAGTGAGGACCTGATTAGCAGGTATAGGTCAGCAATAAGAGATAATTAGGAGGAAGGGTGGGAACCCTGTCATATGTGGTATTTTGCCAAGGAGAGGAGTTGGAAATGAATGGTTGTCCAGAGCAATTGGAGTCAATTGCTGGTTGGACAAATACTGTAAGGAAAATGCGGTAACATTCATTGACAACTGGGATCTCTTCTATGGCAGAAATGACATGTATGCCAGGGATGGGGTTCACTTATCTAGGTCTGGGGTGGGAGCACTGACCAACGCAGTGGAGGGAGCTGTTAGGTTTTTAACCCCTTCAGGGTCCAAGGCTCAAATCTGAAGTGGTGCCCCAGTGTCCAAGAATTTTCAAAAAAAAAATTTGTTATTTTTTCTTATGAAACGGTAGAGAATCTTTTTGTGAAGGTAATAAAACAAAAAGTACGAAATTTGATGGAAAACTGACGAAATTATGCTCTCGCGAATTTTGATGTGTCAGCGATATTTACGAATCGGCGATTTTGCCGACTTTGACTCCCATTTTAGGCTAATTACATTATTCCAGTCAACCAAATTCTTAGCTATTTCACTAGTATTACTTCTATTCTATCTATTGAGCACAAGAAATCGCCAAGTCAACTGTTTCAACTACAAATTAAAGTGATCGGAAATTGTTAATTTGGCCAATTTAACACAAAGCTCAAAATATTCCAATTTCAAAATAGGGTCCAGAATAAACAATGTAGGCATTCCTGGAATTAAACTAACATTTCCTCTGTTCATTAGTTACGTTTTGAGGCTTTACAAATAAATTCCATTTTGATTTTTTATTCACATAATGAATTTTTATTCACACCAAAAAATAGGAGATTTACTCTTATGCAATACTGTAATAATTGTATAAATATCATCACCATATTTGTGAATGCATATTAGACCCACCAGCTGGCGTGTATTAGACGTGTGAGGTCGTTTGTTTACTCTTGAATATCGGCAAAAATTTAACATTTCTGCTACTTTGAACTCAGTTTCAAGCCATTTCCAGTGCTAAAACCAATCAAAATCATCTCTATTTCTGTAATATATCTTCCATTCTATCAAATGAGACCAAGAAATCACAAATAGAACTACAAAAAACATATGAAAAAACACTGCAAAGTCGCTGTTTTAATCGAAAAATCAGGATTTCATTTTTTTTCTCTCATTATACACAGCGTGCTGCAGGATCTGTTTTATGTGGTGCACACATACCACATAGATGTATTCTCTCATATCTAGGCCCAAATGTACCACTCACAGTTTATCAGAGTGAGCTGAGCTCATGACGTAGATCTACGGTTTGGACCCTGAACGTAAAGCCGTAGATCAACGGGACAGACCCTCAAAGGGTTAAACTAGGAATAGTTAGTGGTATGGGTTTTGGCGGGAAAACAGTGAAGTCCCAGTGTAGTAATATGTGTACATACTAGGAAAACTAGTAATAGGCAAAATGAGGTGGATATTGGAAAGCCAGTGGCACTAATTGACAAGGACATTAATAGGTTTAGTGGAATAACAGAAAGTAGCAGGAAGGTTAAAGAGAAAGGAGGGTCCTTAAATATATATTACACAAATAGTCGTAGTGCTAGGAATAAGATGGACGAGTTGAGACTAGTTGCTAGTGCAGGTAACATTGATGTATTTGCCATAACCGAGATGTGGTTTAATTCAAAAAGTCGGGACATGCCTGCGGAATGTCACATTCAAGGTTTTAAATTGTTCCAAGTAGATAGAAGTATCGGTAAGGGGGGGTGGGGTGGCATTGTATGTCCGAGATCGCTTGAACTGTTGCATAAAAACGGGTATTAAGTCTGAAGTAACACATACAGAGTCTGTTTGGATAGAATTTTCAGAGGGGCATGAAAAATTTATTTTAAGAGTGATATACCAGGTCCCAACCCAGTCCTCAATGCTACCCAAGAAGTAAGCTCTGATAACTCTATCCACTCATTTGCAAGTCCCAAATGAATGGATAGAGTTATCAGAGCTTATTTCTTGGGTAGCATTGAGGACTGGGTTGGGAAAATGTTTCGTTAGTGGGATGAATTGTAAAGGACCTGCCGAGCATGGGTCAACAGGCCTGCTGCAGTGATCCTCCTTTATGTTCTTATGTTCATCAACCACTATCACAACTGCTTCCACTCTACCACCACCATCTTTGTATTTTTCTACAAACTTTTTCATAAATTATGTGTTTCTCACATTCTTTACCAAAGGGCTGGCACTAGAAGCTTTCTTTGGAGCCATGGTAGCTTATTTAGCACTTGCAAGCACTAAAATCAATGGAATATTATGAAATATTTCGTAGGAGCATGCGAGGGGACCGTCACTCACTGGTAAACAATGGCACACTTGCTGGGAAGGCAGGCCCAGGCGGCTCAGAGCATGAGTACCCGTCCCGGACGAAGGACGATTAGCAAGTCAACGGACCATTTGCGAGCCAATATTTAGACGAAAAAACAGGACTATTTCCGAAATGGACGACTTTCAGGCCGGACGATTATTGAGGGACCACTGTACATCATTAAGTGAGGAGAGGCTGTAGTAAAATTTTAAGTATTAATACACACTTAAAATTGTACTGCTGCAAATTATGCTAATTATAATATTTTGCTATCTCTCCATTGTAAATTGTACTAATTGTAGTATTTCTGCTACCTCTCTTTTAATAAAATTGCATAATTAAATTTTACATCTCAATAATCTATGTCTAATCTTAAGTAATCTGTAAGGACAGGATGTCTGCCTGAAATAAACATCTATACTAGTGACTTTCTTTAACTATTTTAACATCTAAACTTCACAAAGAAATAAAGTTGTTTGTTTGTTAAAATTCCTCAAAAGTACTGTATACAGCATTTATATTGAGGTCTCTGCTGTGTATCCAATTTCAATATGTGCTCTAATCTTCAACATCCTCAGGTAATTTTCTGAGAATCCTTATAAGTTACAAAAATAGCTAATACAAATCTTCCTGCATACATTACCACATTTCATTCTGAAATCACAAGTAGAATGTAGGAAACAGTCTCTTATGTAAGTCACGAGTAGTCAGTATAAAACAAATGTGTACATTATAAAATCACTGATTAGAGAGCCTCAAATAAGTTGTACATGTGAAAAGATCACATATCCACATTGCTTACTTATGCTGTAGTACTCTATTAATAAAACATTACTCTTATTCCTTTCTGCACCTTCACCTGCAATGCCAATTTTGACAGGTATACATAATTTTAGTTGCATAAAATGAATAAACAGCCTCTCCTCACTAAACAACCGAGTTCTGTCCCTAAGACCACATCGGTAAACGAATTCATCGCTAAGCAAGGAGCATACTACAATGGTAGTGGGTTTGTGTTGGCCATCTTTGATATTGTTTTAGTGTCACCTCTGCACCATTTATAACATTTTTAATATATTTTTAAGTGTTTATACAGTAGTATACTGTAATAAACAGAACAGAGGAAATCAGCTCTAATATACATAATTTAGGTACATCTGAGTCGTCAGTAAACGAGTACGACGCTAAGTGAGGAAAGGCTGTGCTACATATTAAAAAAAAATTCTCACTTTTCGAACAGTATTTTGATTTCAAAGTTTAATGCAAGGTAGTCTGGAAAAGGCAATCAGAAATCCCCTGAACTAAAAAAAAACGAAACTCCACAAACTCTTTATAGACAGTATCCAGTGAAGTTGCCTAATTTAAAAATCACCAATATGTATTAGAAGGTTGGTTCAGTCACTTTATTAAAACAACCAAAGCTCAGCCAACAACATAATTTAAGTTTGCATCTGGTTAGGTTAGTTTAGGCCTAGTATCTGTAGATAATGTTATTTAAGTACAGTACATGTATGGGTGAACTCTTCAGTTGTCAGAAAACATCATATATTTCTCACGACTGACCTCTGACCTGGGAACATGAGATCAGTGATATCCTTACAGACATCTCATTACTGATGGTACACACTACGAACAGGTTCATGAATAAGACATATGCATGACAGTCATCTTCATTGCTGAAACCTTTTGGTTGCAGAGCAGGTGCCTGCAGTTGAATACAGGTGAATATAACACAGGAGACACTTTAAAATATGAGTAATTTTGAAGTGACCAGCTCCTCAGCCTGGGAGGAGAGATTTAACACCCCCTTTCAAGTCTGAAAGACTGATTACCTCGACATTACTTCTACCATCTCATTTTATATTCACCTGTATTCGACTGAGGCAGCCTGCTATATGGGTGAAACAATTCAACAGCATGCTACTCAAGTGTTGCACATGTCTTATCTCATGAGCTTCCTGGTAACTTTACTACTCTTTCTTCCCCCACTAAGGATGATGGCCCATGATGTAACTGGTCACTTTATGAGCAGCCTACCCCAGGCCTACACAAATTATTAAAAAGTATATTGCATCATTGAGTTGATTAGAAATTATTTAATTTGGTGAAAAACAAAATCATTGTAAATTAAAGTAAAATATGGCATTACACCACTTTTACACAGCAAGTTGTAAGCTGACTTCGTATACCCGTTTCAGATCACAGGATAAGTTGTACTAATATTTCCACCTTCAGTGACAACCTAAAAATAACCTAATAATTAAAGCAGCACTTAAACATCACCTAGTATTACTTCTGCCGGGTCACTGCATGGAGAAGACCCAGGCAAGGACCCATCCTGGCAAACCTTCCTGTACCTAATACCTGCCTGAGACTTCAACATATAAAATCACACAAGCTGAAGGTGTGTTCTGAGGTGGTTTACCACTGATGCAGCCGACTGGCCGTATTCTCTTTCTACTCAGTCTCAATGCATGCCAGTGGACGTGTCTATAGCTAAGACTGCATATTGATTTGAGATGGCTTTTTCCAAGCGTTTTAAAAATATTTCACATTTATGTTTTTAAGTTTACCGATTTTATTATTTAATATTTCAGTAACTATCAGCTTGTTGCTAGTGGTGTTCGAGTCTCTTTTAACAGATGCCAAAATATGGGCAGTGTTAAAAATGTTATCAGATGAACAGTAGAGCATTCCTACCAATAACAGGGCGGTGTCTAAAACAATGAAAAACACACACCACCATAGCATGTTAGTGCTGCTGAGCGAATATAAAATGTTTCATCAGGATCATTTGAGAGTAAAAAATATTACCACGAGGTTTAATAGTAAACAGGAAAAGTAGCCTACTGGTGCTAAGTGCCAACGAGTTTTCATAATTATTTTTCGTTAATTATTCTTTTTTATGCAAAATAGCTTACGTGATTCATTACTGGGTCATATACAGGAGATTAGATTACTGTCTAGTATCAAAATGCTTCTGTAGGCTTAGGTTAAGGCCCATTAGCAATGTAACCTTCGGCCTCCAAGATCTGGGTAAATTTTTGACTTATTTGAGGAAAAAAATAGTCTTCAACATTGTAAAATATGGTAACTATAAAAAACAACGCAGATCAAGATTAATAACAAAAGAACAGACTAAAAGCTATACACCAATACTTACCACTCTAATAAGGAAGCATAAAAATTATATATTATATTAACAGGCTTAATTAAATAAATGGGGCCAGAAAAAAGATCTGAAAAACTCTCATCCAAACCCTGGGCTTCAAAAACTGATCAAAACCTGGAATATTGTCCTAACTAAACCAAATGACCCTAACATCCATCCTGTTCAAAAATCAGTATACTAAATGATTAGTATTTGAACATGTGTAATTACCATCAGAAACGTTATAGATTAAAAAAAAAAACTCAAAAAAATGACAATCAAAAACTAAAGTATATGAATTAATATCAAAGTTTACAAAACTGATCATTCTCATAAAGCAGCTTAATTATCCAGTAGTTATTAAGTAATTTTATTCAGGTACACAAATAGTTACATAAATTATCATACATAGCAGTATATATGTAGATTACCCAGAATAAACCAAAATAGTCAAATTGACTTATTTCCATTGGGTGGACCAATAATGTTACCTAACTCGTGTAACTTTATTTAGGTACAGATACACCTAAGTACAATTATTATACATAATAACACATGATGCAATAAAATCACAGTAAACAGGTGATATCACAATATGCAAAACAACCAGTGAAAAAAATAAGTGAACTTCCAAGCGCTTTCGTGATTTCTTACATTATCAAGGACCTCTAAAAATAATAAAGCAGTAATAAATACGTAAATTACCCACCATTATAACCAAAAAAAAAGGTCAATAAATGATTCATTTCCATGAGGGTATATTAAGTGAATGACGTAGCATGTAGAAATAATTATTTATTATTAAATAGATAAAGAAACACGTGGACCAACGAACATCTGGTCGACTCTAACATCTCGACACTAAATATTAATCATTAAACCACTGTAAAACAGTATAAACCTTTACCTCTCTGGGATACTGTTGTTTGAAAAGCCACCCCTAAAATACTTCGACATGATGGTATAGAAAGCTGTGATCTTGTTCCTTGTTCTTCTCGAGACTGTAGTTTGATCCGAGGTTCCTCCTCCTCCTGGTCACTTCTGCAATAATCTTGAATACAGCCCACATATAAACATAAACCCACCTACAAATATCATTAGAAATAATTTGCAATATTTACCTCCCTCAATAATAAACTCACCACTTTACTAACTTCCGCTAAGAAGCCGACGGCTTTTCTGATTTTATCGAGCTGTTTTAAGTGAATAAATCAATTCGCCAGCTTCTGGTTTTTAGCGGAAAGTGGGTTATACTTTGAGAAATGTTTGTCGAGGAGGTAACAATTTTGTCCTGGTGCTGCCATCTGTCGAGAACAATAGGAAATTTAACTGGTTTAAAAGATAATTGTTGAACCTGTTGCACACGTGTATATATACGTTATAAATATATGTATTTACGTAATAATCGCGAACAAACGATTATTACGTATATTTATGATTATTGCGTATATTTACGCGCTATTAAGGCACATTGTATACATACTTACTTACACATACATAATTACTTATATATACATGTAACCCCGTGGCCTGACTGGCAAAGCTCTCGATTCACACAAGGAGTACCCGGGTTCGATTCCCGGCGGGGTAGAAACATTTCGAAGCGTTTCCTTACACCTGTTGTCCTGTTCACCTAGCAGCAAGTAAGTTTATTCAGGTATACAGTTACATAGAATTATCATACATAGCAGCATATGTGTAGAGAACCTAGCATAACCCAAAAAAGTCAGACTGACTTATTTCCATTGGGGTCCTATGTGCTAGTAGACTGGTGTGGGTCGCATCCTGGGGGACAAGATTGAGGATCCCAATGGAAATAAGACAGTTTCCATGACTATGACTCATCCTTGTCGTAGGGCGATCATGAAACAAAGGCAGTAATTCGAAACTATTAACAACATAAGAAAGAAGGAACACTGCAGCAGGCCTACTGGCCCATGCGAGGTAGGTCCACGTCTCCTACTGGCTTAACCTAATGACCCAACCTAGTCAGGTCAGGTCACATTCACTTAAGGAAGAAGGCATCAAGACCTAGTGGCACAAGCTGCAGAACAACCTTTTTCAGGTCTTGTATCGATAAAATTGGGATCTGATTCAAGATTATAACCTGAAACTACTGATTTCCAAAATTTTCGAAGCCTCTTATATTGATTTAAGTCTGAAATTTAGCGGTTTGGTGACGATTTATCAAACAGGAACATTAATATAAACAAGGTATACAATAGCAACATATATACTAAAGACACGTAATGCAACTATTGTGGAAACGTTTCGCTCACCAGGAGATTTCTTAATCTAATATTTAAAAATATAAAAAATGGACTATATAAGGAGAGTGAATGTCAGGTGTAGTTTAGATTAGTGCACAAAATTTCTCAAAATCACCTGACACTTACATTGTTATGGTGACCCGTGACATACCTGGAGTTTACCTGGAGAGAGTTCCGGGGATCAACACCCCCGCGGCCCGGTCTGTGACCAGGCCTCCTGGTGGATCAGAGTCTGATCAACCAGGCTGTTACTGCTGGCTGCACGCAAACCAACGTACGAGCCACAGCCCGGCTGGTCAGGAACCGACTTTAGGTGCTTGTCCAGTGCCAGCTTGAAGACTGCCAGGGGTCTGTTGGTAATCCCCCTTATGTATGCTGGGAGGCAGTTGAACAGTCTCGGGCCCCTGACACTTATTGTATGGTCTCTTAACGTGCTAGTGACACCCCTGTTTTTCATTGGGGGATGTTGCATCGTCTGCCAAGTCTTTTGCTTTCGTAGAGAGTGATTTTCGTGTGCAAGTTCGGTACTAGTCCCTCTAGGATTTTCCAGGTGTATATAATCATGTATCTCTCCCGCCTGCGTTCCAGGGAATACAGGTTTAGGAACCTCAAGTGCTCCCAGTAATTGAGGTGTTTTATCTCCGTTATGCGCGCCGTGAAGGTTCTCTGTACATTTTCTAGGTCAGCAATTTCACCTGCCTTGAAAGGTGCTGTTAGTGTGCAGCAATATTCCAGCCTAGATAGAACAAGTGACCTGAAGAGTGTCATCATGGGCTTGGCCTCCCTAGTTTTGAAGGTTCTCATTATCCATCCTGTCATTTTTCTAGCAGATGCGATTGATACAATGTTATGGTCCTTGAAGGTGAGATCCTCCGACATGATCACTCCCAGGTCTTTGACGTTGGTGTTTCGCTCTATTTTGTGGCCAGAATTTGTTTTGTACTCTGATGAAGATTTAATTTCCTCGTGTTTACCATATCTGAGTAATTGAAATTTCTCATCGTTGAACTTCATATTGTTTTCTGCAGCCCACTGAAAGATTTGGTTGATGTCCGCCTGGAGCCTTGCAGTGTCTGCAATGGAAGACACTGTCATGCAGATTCGGGTGTCATCTGCAAAGGAAGACACGGTGCTGTGGCTGACATCCTTGTCTATGTCAGATATGAGGATGAGGAACAAGATGTGAGCGAGTACTGTGCCTTGTGGAACAGAGCTTTTCACCGTAGCTGCCTCGGACTTTACTCTGTTGACGACTACTCTCTGTGTTCTGTTAGTGAGGAAATTATAGATCCATCGACCGACTTTTCCTGTTATTCCTTTAGCACACATTTTGTGCGCTATTACGCCATGGTCACACTTGTCGAAGGCTTTTGCAAAGTCTGTATATATTACATCTGCATTATTTTTGTCTTTAGTGCATTTAGGACCTTTGTCCAATAGTTGAGACAGACAGGAGCGACCTGTTCTAAACCCATGTTGCCCTGGGTTGTGTAACTGATGGGTTTCTAGATGGGTGGTGATCTTGCTTCTTAGGACCCTTTCAAAGATTTTTATAGATGAATGGTTCAGAGAACCGACATGTTGATAAATTAGACACATGTACAACTCTTGGGTATCTTTATTGAGGAAACGTTTCGCCACACAGTGGCTTCATCAGTCCATACAAAGGAGAATCTTGAAGAACAGGAGGAGAATGAGGTAATCAGTCCCTCAACCTTGAGTCGATGTGGTCAGTCCATCAATCTTGAATAGAATACGGCATACGGTTTATAAGCTCCTTCTCAGCACGTATGCCGTATTCTATTCAAGAATGATGGACTGACCACATCGACTCAAGGTTGAGGGACTGATTACCTCATTCTCCTCCTGTTCTTCAAGATTCTCCTTTGTATGGACTGATGAAGCCACTGTGTGGCGAAACGTTTCCTCAATAAAGATACCCAAGAGTTGTACATGTGTCTAATTTATCAACATGTCGGTTCTCTGAACCATTCATCTACAAACCTGTCAGACACTGCAACTTCTTGGGATCTTAATACTTGGGAATTCTTCGCTTGCCTAATTCTTGGGCACGACCTACTTCAACATTGAACAAATGTTACACGACCTATGACTGCTTCACCTCTCCTGCCAACGGTTTAATAGCTCCTTCTCAGCACGTATGCCGTATTCTATTCAAGATTGATGGACTGACCACATCGACTCAAGGTTGAGGGACTGATTACCTCATTCTCCTCCTGTTCTTCAAGATTCTCCTTTGTATGGACTGATGAAGCCACTGTGTGGCGAAACGTTTCCTCAATAAAGATACCCAAGAGTTGTACATGTGTCTAATTTATCAAAGATTTTTATGATATGGGATGTTAGTGCTATCGGTCTGTAGTTCTTTGCTGTTGCTTTACTGCCCCCTTTGTGGAGTGGGGCTATGTCTGTTGTCTGGCTTGGTGTCAAAAGCTTTCGCTTCACAAGGTGATTTCCGGGTTCGATTCCCGGCGAGGGTAGAAGCATTGGGCACGTTTCTTTACACCGGTTGTCTATGTTCTCCATCAATAAAATGGGTACCTGGGCGTTAGTCGACTGGTGTGGGTCGTATCCCGGGACAAAACTGACCTAATTTGCGGGAAATGTTCAGTATAACAAGCGGCATTCTATATAGTAGTATGTCATTGATGTCAGCTATGGTCTGTATACCTTGTACATGTACCTGTAGAAATAAAGATTATATTATTATTACGATCAGTGAAGAGGCGGGGCCAGGAGCTGAGTATCGACCCCTGCAACCACAAATAGATCAGTAGAAATAGGCGAGTACATTAATACAGATTGCCATAGATATTATGCATAGCGGCGTTCAATTAAATTTTCATTGGTTGGTGGACTAATTGAGGTTTTAAACCAATCGACCACACTAGGGTCAGATACATGTGCAGCATCTGGTTATTATTGTAGACGTATCGCCATCCAGTGGCTTCATCAATACAAATTCTAGGACATAACTAGAAGACAGTAGAACTATTTACAAAAGATGGGGTAATCAGTCCCTCAGCCTTGGAGTTGGTGTGAAGAGCACCGCAGTGTTGTAGAGATTCTGGAGCACAGAATCTCTTATCTTTCATCTTGTCGGTACTGTATACCTTTCTTGCACACACTGGGGTCATTACGACTGCACTTAACGTCTTCAACACCAGATAAAAATATTTTACAATGGGAGAAATAGTGTATACATCTCTTCATTAATAAGAACGCAAGAACGAGGATAGACTGAGGACACTGAATTTCCACTCTCTGAAGAGTAGAATTAGGGGGAGAATATAAGTAATGTTTACAAATGGTAGACGGAAATAAAGGTAATTCATATGTGGTGCAGAATAGGTAAATTATAAAAGGGGGAGCGCTAAACCCGCAGGATTATGCAGCGCCTGTGGGGGTGGGGGGATGTGAAAGGTATTCGGGTTTAATTCAGGGAACCGGAGCACACATCCAATTCCCTAGATCAAGGACAGGACTCGCAGCAATGGGTTCAGGCTGCAAAAAAAAAAAAAAAAAATGGGTTTAGAAAGGATATAGGAACGCACTGGTTCATCAACAGCTGTGGGCGAGTGGATCAAACTCTCAGTCATGTATTTGTCTAAACAATTTACAAAGCTCTGTTCCACAAGGCACAGTACTCGCTCCCATCTTGTTCCTCATGTGGAAAAAGACACTTATGTACAGTTCAGGACATTTATTAAAGGAAACGTTTCGCCACGAGTGGCTTCTTCAGTCCTAATACAGAGAAAACTAAGAAAACATTTATATATATAGTGGCAGGAGTCAGGCGAGATGACGCGTGGGTAGAGGTCGTAGTAGTAGTAGTAGTAGTAGTAGTAGTAGTAGTAGTAGTAGTAGTAGTAGTAGTAGTAGTAGTAGTAGTAGTAGTAGTAATGGAACTAAGGAGGTGAGGCAAGAGAGGGACCTGCTGGCATCAAGTAACACCAGTTCCCAGGATGGGTAATATCCTCTTGCTTAGTAATTTTGAAATACTGTAACTACCGGATTTTTGCTTTATAGTGTTACTGGCAGAAATTAGTGCAGCTTCAATGCATTTTCTCCGTCTTAAGTCGTCTTCTTTAATAACTAGTTTAGCTTCATTGAATCTCATGAGGTGTCCGACATCGTCTCTATGTTGAACACATGTGTTTTTGCGGTCATCATTTCTGCAAACATTTTTGTGTTCTGCTATTCTAATGTCTAGAGTTCTAGCTGTTTCCCCTACATATACTTTGTCACACCCCCCACATGGTATAGTGTAGATTCCTGCACTTGTGCCAGAATCATGCTTGGGTTTTTGTATCAGGTTCCTAATAGCAGTTGAAGAGCTGGTAGATATTTTAGCCAGTTTTCTGTCAAACATTTTTGAAACATTAGTGGCAACGTTGCTGATCGGTAAAACGATGTAACTTGGAGGCTTTTCTTCAATTTGATAGGTGTTGGTCTTGCTGAGGATACGTGTCGCACGTTTCCTGCAGTCACGTATGAAGTGTAGGGGAAAGTGCAGTGAACTAAAAAAGTTGGTGATGTATGTACATTCTTCTTCGAGGAACTGTGGACTGGAAATTCTGTAGGCTCTCAGAAAGAAGCCAATAACTACCCATCTTTTAGCTCTTGTGTCATGGTGAGAGAAGAAATGTAGAAGATCGTTCTTGTAGGTAGGCTTCCGGTAGACTTTAAAAGAAAGTTTGGTTTAGAAAGACACGTAAAGTTTATTTTCCCCTGTGCGTAAGAGAACGTCGAGAAAAGGTAATTGGTTGTCCTTCTCCTCC
Organism: Cherax quadricarinatus; assembly: GCF_038502225.1. NCBI lineage: Eukaryota > Metazoa > Arthropoda > Malacostraca > Decapoda > Parastacidae > Cherax > Cherax quadricarinatus. The sequence goes on along the minus strand of NC_091324.1, from coordinate 29,453,612 downwards.
TCTAGTGTAAATTTAATAGTAGGTTCCAGAGTGTTGATGGTGTTGAGGATGCCCCGTACGTCAAGATTTTTGGGTACAATGACCAAAATATCATCTACGTACCGCATCCATGTAACTGAGCGAGGGATGTTACTGAGGATCCTTCTTGATTCCAGGTCCTCCATATATAAATTGGCAAGAACTGCACTAAGGGGGCATCCCATGGCTAGTCCGAAGAGTTGTTTGTACTTCTTGTCCTCAAACCTAAAACAGTTATAACGAACACAAAGTTCGACAAGGCTCACAAAATCTTGGCGGGGTACAGGTAACTCTGTATCATCTTTAATCACCCTGCGAAGATCAATGGCTTGATCAACTGGGAATTGGTGAATAAGGCAGTCACGTCAAAACTTGCAAGCTTCTTATCACTCATGTCGAGATCCCTGATACGGTTAAGGAGGTCACCCGAATGCTTTAGATGAGCCTGACTGATTGTACCCAGAAGCTTAGACAAATATTTCGCCAAAACTCCTGTATAGACTGTGAGGGGCGCTGCCGATTCCAGATGTAATGGGTCTCATAGGCACATTTGGTTTGTGGGTCTACTATTAGGAACCTGATACAAAAACCCAAGCATGATTCTGGCACAAGTGCAGGAATCTACACTATACCATGTGGGGGGTGTGACAAAGTATATGTAGGGGAAACAGCTAGAACTCTGGACATTAGAATAGCAGAACACAAAAATGTTTGCAGAAATGATGACCGCAAAAACGCATGTGTTCAACATAGAGACGATGTCGGACACCTCATGAGATTCAATGAAGCTAAACTAGTTATTAAAGAAGACGACTTAAGACGGAGAAAATGCATTGAAGCTGCACTAATTTCTGTCAGTAACACTATAAAGAAAAAATCCGGTAGTTACAGTATTTCAAAATTACTAAGCAAGAGGATATTACCCATCCTGGGAACTGGTGTTACTTGATGCCAGTAGGTCCCTCTCTTGCCTCACCTCCTTAGTTCCATTACTACTACTACTACTACTACTACTACTACTACTACTACTACGACCTCTACCCACGCGTCATCTCGCCTGACTCCTGCCACTATATATATAAATGTTTTCTTAGTTTTCTCTGTATTAGGACTGAAGAAGCCACTCGTGGCGAAACGTTTCCTTTAATAAATGTCCTGAACTGTACATAAGTGTCTTTTTCCACATCTTGTCGGTATCACCATACCATTTCTTCATTGTCAAGACACAGTACTAGTGATGGACGTTTTGTTCCTCATCCTCATATCTGACATAAACAAGGATGTCAGCCACAGCACCGTGTCTTCCTTTGCAGATGACACCCGAATCTGCATGACAGTGTCTTCCATTGCAGACACTGCAAGGCTCCAGGCGGACATCAACCAAATCTTTCAGTGGGCTGCAGAAAACAATATGAAGTTCAACGATGAGAAATTTCAATTACTCAGATATGGTAAACACGAGGAAATTAAATCTTCATCAGAGTACAAAACAAATTCTGGCCACAAAATAGAGCGAAACACCAACGTCAAAGACCTGGGAGTGATCATGTCGGAGGATCTCACCTTCAAGGACCATAACACTGTATCAATTGCAGCTGCTAGAAAAATGACAGGATGGATAATGAGAACCTTCAAAACTAGGGATGCCAAACCCATGATGACACTCTTCAGGTCACTTGTTCTATCTAGGCTGGAATATTGCTGCACACTAACAGCACCTTTCAAGGCAGGTGAAATTGCTGACCTAGAAAATGTACAGAGAACCTTCACGGCGCGCATAACGGAGATAAAACACCTCAATTACTGGGAGCACTTGAGGTTCCTGAACCTCTATTCCCTGGAACGCAGGCGGGAGAGATACACGATTATATACACCTGGAAAATCCTAGAGGGACTAGTACCGAACTTGCACACGAAAATCACTCACTACGAAAGCAAAAGACTTGGCAGACGATGCAACATCCCCCCAATGAAAAGCAGGGGTGTCACTAGCACGTTAAGAGACCATACAATAAGTGTCAGGGGCCCGAGACCAACCTAACCTAAACTGACTCGACTAACCCAACCTAAACTGACTTAATTAACTTAACCTAAACTGACTCAACTAACCTAACCAAACCTAATCTAACGTAAGCTAGCCTAGCCTCACTAACCTAAGCTAGTCTAACCTCACTAACCTAAGCTAATCAGACTAATCAAACCTAACTTAAAACAACACTATCTAACCTAATATACTAACTTAACTAACCTAAAATATTTTTCTGTTCTAATACTTTCAACCTATCTACATAACTATAATTATGGGGGAGCGCTAAACCCATAGGATTATACTGCGCATGTGAGGGGGGGGGTTGGAAGGTATTCAGGCTCAATTCAGGAAACTGGAGCACAGATCCAATTCCCTAGATCAAGAGCCCCTCACCAGCGTCAAGGAACCTCCCTTGAGGGTAACCTACCTACACTTCGAGATAGTTCTACCCGTCAGAACCAACACCTTCACTAAGGGTTTATACAGCACCATTATCATTACTACATTCACAGGGAAAAGCGCCAGATTTGTAGGGATCATACAACGACTTTGGTAATGGGAGGCAAATAGGTCTGATCCAAGGAAAGGGAGGATAGGTCCATTTCCATGAATCAAGAACCTCTCACCAGCATCAAGACAACTTCCTTGAGGTGGTCACACTGCACAAGACATCGTAAACCTTGAAATGAACACAGTGACATACCTTTATTACTATTAGGTATAAGGAAATGGAGATTCCTTTTCCCCTTCCTTGGATCAAGCCTGTTTATCTCTCATTCTCTAGGCTATGTATACAACACTCATGGATTTAGCGCCTCCCCATGAATATTATAACAATTGCCCTTAATGTTGAGTTTCGTTCATTCTCTATACCATTTTCTGTGTTGACATAAAGACGATGGCTGTTACTAACCTCTTACAAGCTCCTCTGTTACTTAAAGTCAATATTATTATACATGTTGTTGGCTCACACAAGGCGTTGTTGTTACCCGTCTGGACACTACGTTGGATTGCGTGCAGGCAGCAGCAACAGCCTGGTTGATCAGGCTCTGATCCACCATGAGGCCTGGTCACAGACCGGGCCGCGGGGGCGTTGACCCCCGGAACTCTCTCCAGGTAAAGTCCAAGTTGTCTTCATGGTGCAAATGTTGGGAGAACACTGTCGAGTTGTGTCGTCGGAGCAAACACTGCATAACTTGTAACAGTGGAACTGCCTAGTTAGAGGTTACTGACTACATAAGGGTCATTAATGCTGCATGTAACTTGTTTACCACCAGTCAAGTGTATTTTAATACCTTGAAATAAAGAATTAAAGAAAACTCTCAGCATATACAGAATGTATTATGTTAATGTTATAGAAAAACCGACAAGTAGATAAATAAGATGTGCAACAACACTTGGGTATCTTTATTGCGGAGACGTCTAGCCAACCACTGGTTTTATAAATCCAATAAAGTGGCTACATTCGCTGCCTGGATGAGGTAGAGTGCGGTCGTGCTTTGCACCCCTCTACTGTTTTCCCAGACGAGCTACTCAGTCAACAACATGGCGCCAGGTGTGCGCAGGAGAGTGAATACTGTGGGCATTGAGCTCATTAGTGGGGCTTTAACGCCTACGTCAGTTGATGTGTTATTGCCCAAAATTGTAAGAGAGACATACGGCATCAGAGACGAGGATTTGTATGGAGTGGCACTGAACGGTGTGTATAGGATATTCGTGAAGATGCTAACTGCTCAAGTATACGAGGCGTTGGTGGATCGTTATCAAGATGTCAGCATTAACATAACACCGGCAGTGAGGGTCAAGTTGACGGATGTATCACGACATTATTCGTGGGTTAAGCTCCGCAACGTGCCTTTTGAGGCTGATGAAGTGGATATTCGCAATGTTTTCGAACGTTATGGAGCTGTACATCTAGCCCAACCTGGTAAATGGGTAAAAGGAGCTTACACAGGATATCCTGAGGGTTCTTTCAATCTCAAGATGACGCTAAGGCATACTATACCCTCGTATGTATATCTCGAGGAGTTTAGAACCCAGGTAATGGTAGCGTATGCTGGGCAGAGGCATACATACCGACTGTGTGGCGAATATGACCATATGGTGGCAGACTGTGGCAAGCGGAATATGGCTCCTGGGCCGGCAAGGGGCGGAGCACCTGCGCATGAGAAACCGATGCCTAAGGAAGAACAGGGGCAAGGAGGAGGGCATGGTCGCTTGTGGAGTGAAGAGGTGGTGGCTCCTGTGGAATCGGAAGAAGTGGTGGTCCATGAATCACCTGGCCCATCAACAGTACAGTTGTCAAGTGAGGAGGTGCAGGTGGGTGCAGCAGTGCAAGCTATTGAGGAGGAGTTGGAGACGGTGATACAGGCTGTTACAGTCTACGGAGGTGGAGAGTCACAGCGAGCAGGAACCTGAGATCAGGGCAGAAAGTGTGTGCGGGGGGGGGGGAAGGATCAGATGGCACCTGTGATGGACAGTGCGAGTGCCATGGAAGAACATGGAGGCGGATTAAGGGTGGTAGAGGTAGAAGTTCATTGTGCTGGCTCTCAGGACTCATATATGGAAACTGAGGGAGCTACAAGGAAAAGGGCAGCAACGTCAGATTCGGACGATGTTCTGATGCTGGCGCAAAGGCCAGGGAAAAAGACATGGGGTTATGGTACCCAGAGTGATTCTACGAGAGGGCCACAACAGAAGGGGGGGGATGGTTGGGAAGGAGGGTGGAGTGTGTGGCAAAGGCAAAGCCCAGGGGAATGGTCTGAAAGGGAAGAGTCTTGACATGATGCGGGGAGGGAAACCTTAAACTGGCCTCAGGTGTGTAACAATAAATATTAATGGTCTGTGTAATGGTGTTAAACGTGAGTGCTTCAGGATGTTTTTGAATAGATACAAGGTTGACGTAGCTTTTGTGTAGGAGCACAATTTTAAGCTTGGTCGTGAATTAGTGGTGCCTGGGTATCAGGCTTATGTGTTGCCATCTGAGCGTTTAAAAGGAGGAGTGGGTGTGTTGATCAGGGAGGCGAGCCCGTTTGTATTGCACAGAAAAGAGGGGGGGAGGGGGAGAGTATTACGTGTGGAAGGATGGTGGATGGGAGAGAGAGTGGCGTTTGTGTGTGTGTATGCCCCAGCAGAAAGTGACGCGAAAGTAAAGATGGATTTTGTGCAGGAGGAGCTTGTGTACTACCTACGCACGTTACCAGCTGTGGCGATTGTGGGGGGGGGATTGGAATTGTGTAGTTAAGAGGGCAGACGTGGAACCCAGAGGAGCGGGATATTGCTCCTCAGTCTTGGGGGGCCTGCTTAGAGATTTTCAGTTACGTGATGCTTTCGGGGGAGGTTTGTGGGAGGTGGAACATACATTTATAAGACTGGGATATGCGGCTTGTTTGGACAGGTTATATTTATCACAGAGGGTTTCGGTAGAGTCTTTTAAAACTATTGAGATGGTGTCTTCCGATCATAGGGTGGTATTAGTGGAGGTGGGGTGGGATGCTTTGGCTCATAGGCAGGGAAGTTACTGGAAACTGAACACGATGGTTTTGGGGGATAGGGAGGGAGTGGAAGGTTTTGCAGTATTTTGGGAACAGCTCTGTGCAGACAGAAGGACTGAGGAGGATGTGGTAGGATGGTGGGATAGTGTGGCTAAGGTAAGAATACGTCAGTTTTATGTGAGGGAGGGCAAACGCATTAATCAATTGCGGTATGGTTTGTCAAATTATTTAGAATCTAGATTACAGGATTGTTATGAGGGGGGGGCGGTGGCCGGGGTGTACCCAGTGGAGGATATACACATGTTGAAGGAAAGGATAAGGGATTTGCAAGATGAACGGTTTGCAGCGGTACGGGTACAGGCGGGGTTGGACGAAGTACTCTGGGGCGACAAGCCATCGGCTTGTGTGCTGCGAGGACAGAAGGTACGACAGCGAGCGACTACAATACCGGGATTGCAAGTCATTTCTTCGGTGGGGGTTTTTAGAGAGGGGTCAGGTATTAAGGGAAACCATGGGGATGAGTGCATATGCAGATAGATTTTTTGAGGAATACGGGAAAAGTAGTGGGGTGGATGGAGAGGTTCTTGGGCAGGTATGTGAGTATGTGCCATGCAAACTAGGGAGGAGTGATCGGGAGGCACTGGGTGGGGTCATTGAGGAGGAGGAAATATGGAGAGCCCTTATGGACATGAGGAAGGGAAAGACACCCGGGATCGATGGTTTACCATGCGAATTTTATGTACAGCACTGGGGTCTGGTTAGGGGTTTCCTAGTAGGGTTAATGAATGCCATGAAAGAAGGAGGTAAGATAGGAGAATTGCAGGCAACGGCGGTGGTGGTGTTGGTCCCGAAGGGTAAACAGCAGAGTACCCTTCGGGATTACAGAGCCATTTCATTGCTTTGTGCTGATTATAAATTGTTCGCGAAAATTCTTGGGAATCGGCTTAAATGTGTTGTGGGGAGGGTCGTGTTTGAGTCTCAGTTTGGGTTACCTGGTAGGTCGATGGGCGAGGGCCACGGGATCATAAAGGGGTTCCTGGAGGACATGGAAAGGGGCAGAGGGGCATTAGTGGCGTTGGATTGGCAAGGGGCTTATGACAGGGTGGAAAGAAAGGCTTTGAGGGATATTCTCCTACGACAGGGGTTTGGCGAAGAAATAGTGGGGTGGGTGGGTACGTTGTACTCAAACGCGAAGGTACGGGTGCAAATCAATGGGTGTGTGGGGGAGGGAGTCAACATGGAGCGGGGTCTTTGGCAGGGATGTCCATTATCACAACTATTGTTTGCATGTGTTCAGGATCCCTTTTATAGGATGGTGGAGGATCGTCTAAGGACAGGGGGGGGGAGGGTGAGCAGAAGTCTTGGCCTGGTTTGGTGGGCTATGTTGATGATACAACTATTTTGGTGAGTGAGGGGACAAGGTTAGGACTTTTGGGGGAAGTTGTACGCAATTTTGGGAGAGCGACTGGGATGAAGGTGAATCTGGAGAAGTCAATGATAATGGGGCTGGGAGAGTGGGCAGGGAGATTAGAATGGGGATGCGATGTTGTGCAGTGGCGGACCGGGAGTCTGAAAATCTGCGGTGTTATATATGAAGCTGACATGAGTGCTGCCAGGGTTAACAATTCGAATAGGATGGTGGAACAGGTGCAGTGTCGTTTGGGAATGTTGCGACCTCACCATTTAACCCTTAGGCAACGCGCAATTGTCATCAATGTATTACTATATAGTAAAGTCTGGTTTGTTTTGGCTAGATAAGATAAGATAAGATTTCGTTCGGATTTTTAACCCCGGAGGGTTAGCCACCCAGGATAACCCAAGAAAGTCAGTGCGTCATCGAGGACTGTCTAACTTATTTCCATTGGGGTCCTTAATCTTGTCCCCCAGGATGCGACCCACACCAGTCGACTAACACCCAGGTACCTATTTGCTGCTAGGTGAACAGGACAACAGGTGTAAGGAAACGTGTCGAAATGTTTCCACCCGCCGGGAATCGAACCCGGGCCCTCCGTGTGTGAAGCGGGAGCTTTAGCCACCAGGCTAAAGCCGTTAACAGGAATGGCGATCACGAGTATTCTTAGAATGGTGTTCAAATTTTTGTAGGGTTCAGGGTGCAACTGGTTGTGAAGGGAGGTAGTGACATTGCCGGTATGTAGGGGAGGGTTGGGTTTGTTGGACTTGAGAAAGCGTGTGAAATGTGTGTTTATTAAGAGGAAAGTGATGAGTGCAGGCGGATGGAGGGGGGGTCAGCTAGATAAGGTACATGCTCAGGGCCGGATTAAGAAGTCTCCAGATTAAGTTTAATAGGGAAAGTACATCAAGACAACCAAAACCATTTACCAACGGCCATTATAACTATCTTGTTAAATCATGCATTTTAAAGAGAATAAACTCAAGACAGCATAGTATTACTAGATTAAGCTATTAAAGTAGTGACATCATGTACCTATTATATTCAGCATAACCACTATAGCACTATTATTCCCTTTATATATCACTGACCATTATTGTTATCATTGCATCATGCATAAGACTATCAAATCATATAAACCCAAGAAAGTAAAGAATTGTTTATATTCACAGGCACTTCTTAAATAAGCCTTTTTCTGGATTTCATATTGGCAAAATCGTCAATTATATTCTGAAAATCAATATTTCTTGTTAGATCAGACTCAATGGTCAACAAGGCTAGGTTACACAATTTGTCTTGGCTCATTGTTGAACGGAGCTGGTTTTTCACTCTTTTCAAAACAGAAAATGAACGTTCTCCTTCACAGTTAGTAGCTGGAAGTGTTAGGTAAAGGCGATACACTATGTCAACATTAGGGAAGGTTTCTGAGATACCTGCATTTCTTAAATGTTTCAAAGCAGCTGAGGGCGCACATTTTTCAGGTGGAGCTTTAATCTGATTCATATACCCAGAAAAATGAACTATTTCTTCAACAAATGTGTCCTGAACATCTGCTGAAAGTTGTTGTTGCAACTTTAATGCAGCTTCTCTCAATTCTGCATCTGGCATAGTAGTAATTTTGAACAGAAATCCAAACTTGTCATTGAGATTCTGGTAGATTTCTTTTCTTTTCACAAATTCTGTAATCAGTGAATCCAGAATGGCGATGTAGCTGTCTTACATTTCTGCCTTGGTAGCAACACAATTTCATTGTCTGGCTCTTCAAAATTGCGTTTCCTCTTCCTTGACCGCTGATGATCAGCCCGGTAACTGTAGTCTTTCACCAGCAGTTTAGCTTTCTCTTCAAACATTTCAAAAGCTTCATCATTGCGAAGTGAGCTTACAAATTCCACTAAGCCTGCATAAAGGTTAGCACAAGTAGCCATTTCAATTTAAATTTTCTGAAGTGTCTTGTTCGTGGCATTTAACCGTTCCAGTATACAGTCCCGAAGCACACAGAGTAAGGCCAATTCAAAATCTTCCAATTTTGATGCTAAGCTGGCTGCTTCGCTTCTTGTAGTTGCTGTCTGGTCTTCATCCTCTGCTATTTGGATCAAAGCAGAACGTATTTCAGCAAAGCTGTCTTTCAAAGCATGTGTTGCTGCGCTGACCACCTTGTTGTTGATAATGATTTGATGACATCTCCATGAATGGTTGACTTGAGTATACTCCACCGATGCGTTGAAGCAGAGAAAAAATTAAAGAGTGCTTGTAAAAGTCCAAAAAATGAAACTGCAGCGACACAACACTCCGCAGCACATGACCCAACAAGATTAAGAGAATGTGCTTAGCAGGGCACATATTCAGCAAGTGGGTTGATTTGCTTGATACGGGCTTGCAATCCATTATATTTACCCGACACGTTACTTGCATTGTCGTAGCTCTGGCCACGGCAATCCATAATAGAGAGATCATGTTCAAGCAGAGTATCCAGTACTACATTCATCGTTGTTTCTCCTTCATGGCCTGGAAGAGGAATGAATTTTATAAAGCGCTCTACAGGCTTACCACTGGAGTCGACAAAGCGAACAATGAATGTCAATTGATCTGTATGTGAAATATCTGGTGTTGAATCTACACTTATTGCAAAGTATTTTGCAGTTTTCACAGCTGCTATGATGTTATTGAGGACCTTCTTAGTCATCAGTTCAATAAATTCATTGCATATAGTAGATGACATGTAAGATACAGTGCCTCTTCCTGCATTCCCAAGGTGTGACACATGATTTGCTAAGAATGGATCGAATTGTGCTAACAGTTCTATGATCCCTAGGAAATTGCCATTGTTTTCCGAACCAAAAACCTCATTTTCTCCACGGAAAGCAAGTCCTCTTAGAGCTAAGAATTTTACAACAGCAACAACTCTTTCTAGAACTTTTCTCCAATAAGTGCGCTCTTTTTCAGTTTGATTTTCCAAATGAGAATCCAATAAGCCTTTTTTCTGTGCACGAAATACACTGGCTAAAATGCAGCTCCTGTGAGTGGTGCTGTTTTCATGTTCCTCGAAACGCTTGGAATTTTTCCAGTCATTGAACCCCTGTGTGAAGGTATTTTCTTTGGTAGAAAATAGCTTGCATGCTGAACAGTACACTTTTCCTGAGCTTTCAGAGTATACCATCCATGATCTTTTCACAGTTTCTGAATTTGCAAGCTTCCTATAAAACATAGATGACTTTAAACAACGACGACTTCCATCATCATAAATCCTTGCTGATTTCCTAAAGTCAATGTTCAGAGTTTGACTGAAGTTTTCTGCAATGAAAACATTACGTAGAGAATCTGGGATTACATTTGACCATGAGGCAGGATCTTTTAAGACAAATCCTGTGGATGAAATGTCCGTTGAGACATTGAGAGGAGACACAAAAGAAGTAGATGCAGGCTGAGAAATAATGGAGGGAGGGCTTCCTGTATGATCTGACGTATCTGCAGATTCAACTGTACTGGTAAACATCAGAAACTGTTTTCGTGAGCATGTCTGTGATCTTTCTGCAGCTTCCTACATCTTTCTTTTCTGTGACCCACTCGCATAAGAACGTCCAACATCACGTTCACGAGATGCTATAATGAGGATGTATCACTGTCTGTAATCATGCAAATACAAATTTTTCATTATCAATTATTATTAATTTTTTAATTATTATTAATTTTTTTTCTGTCAATTGGGGAGATATGGCCCTTGTAGCCCCCTTTCATCTGGCTGCGCATCTAAAAATTCAAAACGTTACCAGAAAGGAGTCATATACAGAACTTTTACCATAGATTAGGTTAGTGATTTGGGCTACGAATATTTTACTAATTCATCCTCCTTGATCTCCAATTTACTTAAACAGAAATCATACTGAGTCCAAGAACAATGCACAATGGTATTTATATTACCATTTTTCATAACTAAACTAATCATTATGTTTTGCATGATACATGGCCAACCACCATAGATAAGGACATGAGAATTAAAGAATGCAGGGACAATTTTCAGTTTCACCCAACCAACGATTTTCTGATGTGGCTTATGTGTTTCTGGGGAAATATGTAGTAAATTAATTGATGTTCTACATCACTTCCGTCGCAACTTGAAAACTAAGCATTTGCGACGGAAGTGATGTAGAACATCAATCAATTGAGATCTGTTATTGAAATGATAAAGACTTAAAGACAGGACAAAGTGCTTTTAAAACCTACAAACGGAAGTCAGTTTGCGTTTTTAGGTTTTTCTTTATAGTATTTTTACCAAAAATGCGTCTTTACTGGTCAAGTAACCCTATCAGGTACCTCCCTTAACATTTAAAAGGCGAAAACAAACATTTATCCATACACATCAATGTCTATCAACAACACTTCAGTTAATTTGTCACAGTACAAGTCTAGATAACGTGTAATTACTACAGAAAATTGGAGAGAAATCTCCCATACTCACCCATTAGCGGGAAAACACAGCTGTTCTGATGTAAACAAAGGCGTGTTGAGTGTTGCCATCTATGGTTAGGTTTATTTATTTTTATTTTATTTTATTTCATTATTTATTTTTGTTTTGATTAATTTTTAAAAATCAATTTTACTCTCCAAACACTTGAACTTTTTAGGTAGGGACCCCTTTGCACTTACACCATGTGCGCAGTCTTGGGTGAGCCCCTGAACCCCTTGGACTGCAGGGCCCTAGGCAAATGCCTAGTTTGCCTATGCGGCAATCCGACCCTGTACATGCTCACCTGAGGAAATGGTATGGAGGGGCGGAAATGAAGGAATGTGAAACAGTGTTACGTGCCTTAGTGTTAGCCAGGGAACCGGGAAAAGTAAAGGTGGGAACTTTGTGTAAATTGTTAGAGGGACATGTAGTGGAGCCGGTTGAAGGGATCTACCCCATGTATGCTTGGGATGTAATATGGCGAAGATTTAGTAAATTAAGGATACGAGTGATGGGTGATTGAGTGTGATTGGTGGTACTCGTGTGAAACTAGATGAGAGGTTGTGAAAGATTAGTTTTGCTTAGTTCCCTTGATGGGGAAGGTGTAAATAGCAGTTTAAATATATCACATTTATTAATATATAACCTATAAATTATATAACATGTATATTGTTTGGTAGCGTATTATATTCCGCTTGTACTGCTCTTGCAATTGAATTTTAACCTTTCATGAGAATGTATTCCTTTCACTATGGTTCCTTGAAGCACTGAGTTATTTTTTTTTTTTTTTGCCATTTTGTAACGTGTTCCTGCAACAGTTTGCAGTATTACCTATTATGTAAACATGTGTGGATGAGGATTAGTTCTCTAAATTAATATTTTTGTATATATTTGTATGTAATATTAGATAGGCGCGTGATAGAAGGCACAGTGATAGTATAGTCTTGTGGAATGTGTGTTACGTTTTGTTAAGTTTATATGTGGTGTGTTAGATGTTATAAGGAGTTTAGTGTTGTTAACTTACTAAAATCATGATAGACAATTTGGATAATACTTATTCATGTCCTAGTCTTGGATTCTTTAAAATATGTACATAGCCTAGTAGTGTACCACTATGTAGCATGTGGTGTATTATCTTGCATTTTGAGCGTGAACTTCACGTTATGTAATGTTGTTTTGAAAGTTTCTATTTCATGATTGTCAACATTAATAATTGATATTATATTGGTGGTGTATATTCTTCTACTTTTTACGGTGTATGTGTATAGGAATGTAATGTTTCATATTTGTTTTAGTTGTAAATTTATGTTTTTGTGTCTTGTTGTTGATACACTACCAACTCTTGGTAAATACTCATTAAGGTTTTGATGAGGTCAGAGTATGACCATTAATTAGGATAATTAATGTATGTTATTTATAACGGGGACTGTACACATGTTAAGGGGGGAGAAGTGTCAGCTGTGTGTCTGCACTGGCAATAATGATTATTGTAAAAGGGGTTTGTAGGATGTGTTGTGGGTTATGTATATGGTTGTAATATGGCAATTATCTATGGTGCTTATTTTCTGTACCGGGATTGTGTACTAGAGGTTTTGTAATATCTAGTATGGTTTTTAATTTTATACTCTTATACATTATTGTATTTGTTCTATGTTTTAAATAAAAATATAAAAAAAATCCAATAAAGTGGCTATATCAACTCATTATTGTTATTATTATTATTAGTCTTAATAGATTCGTGGAGAAAAACGCTAAACCAGTATACTGAGCCTGAGGAAAATGGGAGGCAATCGGGTTCGAACCAGAGGACGTCATTTCCAAATCTTTGGATCAGAGCTCTCCATCGGCGTCAAGGAACTTCCCTTGAGAGGATATACACTGAGAAACATACACCTCTTGGCGTGTATCATCTCACTACTCTATTTATTATTCAGTTATTAATACTTCTTGATATAACTAAATGCAGTCAATCAACTGCCTTGTAACCTTACCAGACATTACTATTACTCTGACCTCAAGTTCCTGTATCCAGAACTGCATCACTTTCGTATCTGATGTGATTAAGTTCTACATTATTTGGATACAAAAGTGCACGATGCCCAGAAGTAGTGGAAAAGACATCTTAGGATTACACAGGTCCGTAAGGATTACACAGCGCATGGGGTGGGGTGGGGGGGGGGTGGAAGGTCTTCAGGCTTAATTCAGGGAACTGGAGCACAGATCCAATTCCCTATATTAAGAGCCCCTCGCCAGAAGTTCCCAGAGGAAAGTCACACTATGTTTCGGGATATCTTTGGCCGTCATCAAAATTCAGAGTAATTTAAATGAATGGCCTGCAAAGTTAGTCTCCAAGCTTGGCCTGTAAAGTTGATCTCGAAACTTGGCCTGTTAAGTTGGTCTCCAAGCTTGGCCTCCATAAAACTTGTTCAAACTCAGAAAGGTCAGAAATGAACATATAAGCAGTAAAGCATTTATTAAATATTACATTCTATATACATTATCAACATTGTGTGAACCATTGGTAATACCGGGATAATATAAACCCTTGCTCATACTGACAGACATATACATTTTGTTTATGCTTTCAAACATATATTTAGCTTATACTGAGACATACATTTTTGTACAGAGACATATACATTTGCTCATACTGACAGACATATACATTTGCTCATACTGACAGACATATACATTTGCTCATACTGACAGACATATACATTTGCTCATACTGACAGACATATACATTTGCTCATACTGACAGACATATACATTTGCTCATACTGACAGACATATACATTTGCTCATACTGACAGACATATACATTTGCTCATACTGACATACATACATTTGCTCAATTGACTTGTGTCATTGCTTGTTTAAAAACACTTTTTAACAACTCTAATGGCCAGACAACGAACCGAGATAAGTGTACAGAGGACCGAGCCTGCAGGCAGTAAAAAAATACATTAACTTTTAAGATTTGCGTTTTCATCTCTTATTTCTTTTCATGTGATGATTCGACGACGAATCTCGTGGAAGACGTATTTTGTGTGTACTTTTTATTCTCCAATTTCTTGGATCAAGAGTTCTATAACAGCATTAAGTTCCCCCCTTACTTAAAGGTTAGTGTAGAGCTTTATCAAGTCGTGTTTGGCTCTGTATAGAGCCTTATCATGATTTGATTCAGTGTAGAGTATGGAGCTCAACTCTTCTAAAGATACCTAACTGTTGCACTTGTGTCTTATTACCTAATTACCAGTACTGTACACCAGTACTGTACACCAGTAAATTATTACATTCAGCCTCTGTAAGCATCACTCTCCTTGAAGGATATACACCAGGACTCAACATATATTTCAGACACGTTCATGAAAGTGACAGTGAGTGAACATGAAAATGAACAATGTACATATAAATTACGATGAAGAATATACACTAATATAAATTTACATGAATGTATATTGGTCAGTTAGCAAGAAATTATTTAAAATTAAGTTCTTTCTAAAATTTTCTCTTATATATTTAAAGATATATTTTTTCATTTATGTTGTTATAACAATTAATGATTTTGTACCAAAAGAACCTTAGGAAATTTACCTAACCTTATTGTAATAAGCGCATTTTAATTAAGCCTAATCCAACTAAATATATTTTATATAAGTTTATAATAATTTAATAATAAAAAACAATTAGATATATTTATTTTCGTTAGGTTCAGAGACCCGGGCCGGGAGAATACCGGCGAATAAAAAAAAAAAAATGATTTTCGAGAAATTATTGCATACACAAATTTTCGCTTACCTTATTCGGCAAGACGAGTGTTGCTATTTAAGCCAAAATCGCAAGTTTTACTTATTCGGCACGACACACACACTATATATATATATATATATATATATATATATATATATATATATATATATATATATATATATATATATATTATATATATATATATATATATATATATATATATATTTCAACAAGTCGGCCGCCTCCCACCGAGGCAGGGTGACCCAAAAAAGAAAGAAATTCCCCAAAAAGAAAATACTTTCATCATCATTCAACACTTTCACCACACTCACACATTATCACTGTTTTTGCAGAGGTGCTCAGAATACAACAGTTTAGAAGCATACACATATAAAGATACACAACATATCCGTCCAAACTGCCAATATCCCAAACCCCTCCTTTAAAGTGCAGGCATTGTACTTCCCATTTCCAGGACTCAAGTCCGACTATATGAAAATAACCGGTTTCCCTGAATCCCTTCACTAAATATTACCCTGCTCACACTCCAACAGATCGTCAGGTCCCAAGTACCATTCGTCTCCATTCACTCCTATCTATCACGCTCACGCACGCTTGCTGGAAGTCCAAGCCCCTTGCCCACAAAACCTCCTTTACCCCCTCTCTCCATCCCTTTCGAGGACGACCCCTACCCCGCCTTCCTTCCCCTATAGATTTATATGCTTTCCATGTCATTCTACTTTGATCCATTCTCTCTAAATGACCAAACCACCTCAACAACCCCTCTTCTGCCCTCTGACTAATACTTTTATTAACTCCACACCTTCTCCTAATTTCCACACTCCGAATTTTCTGCATAATATTTACACCACACATTGCCCTTAGACAGGACATCTCCACTGCCTCCAACCGCCTCCTCGCTGCTGCATATATATATATATATATATATATATATAATATATATATATATATATAATATATATATATATATATATATATATTTGCAATGTAAAAAGAGAGCAAATGAGAGAGTGGGTGAGATGTTATCAACAAATTTTGTTGAAAATAAGAAAAAGTTTTGGAGTGAGATTAACAAGTTAAGAAAGCCTAGAGAACAAATGGATTTGTCAGTTAAAAATAGGAGAGGAGAGTTATTAAATGGAGAGTTAGAGGTATTGGGAAGATGGAGGGAATATTTTGAGGAATTGTTAAATGTTGATGAAGATAGGGAAGCTGTGATTTCGTGTATAGGGCAAGGAGGAATAACATCTTGTAGGAGTGAGGAAGAGCCAGTTGTGAGTGTGGGGGAAGTTCGTGAGGCAGTAGGTAAAATGAAAGGGGGCAAGGCAGCCGGGATTGATGGGATAAAGATAGAAATGTTAAAAGCAGGTGGGGATATAGTTTTGGAGTGGTTGGTGCAATTATTTAATAAATGTATGGAAGAGGGTAAGGTACCTAGGGATTGGCAGAGAGCATGCATAGTTCCTTTGTATAAAGGCAAAGGGGATAAAAGAGAGTGCAAAAATTATAGGGGGATAAGTCTGTTGAGTGTACCTGGTAAAGTGTATGGTAGAGTTATAATTGAAAGAATTAAGAGCAAGACGGAGAATAGGATAGCAGATGAACAAGGAGGCTTTAGGAAAGGTAGGGGGTGTGTGGACCAGGTGTTTACAGTGAAACATATAAGTGAACAGTATTTAGATAAGGCTAAAGAGGTCTTTGTGGCATTTATGGATTTGGAAAAGGCGTATGACAGGGTGGATAGGGGGGCAATGTGGCAGATGTTGCAAGTGTATGGTGTAGGAGGTAGGTTACTGAAAGCAGTGAAGAGTTTTTACGAGGATAGTGAGGCTCAAGTTAGAGTATGTAGGAAAGAGGGAAATTTTTTCCCAGTAAAAGTAGGCCTTAGACAAGGATGTGTGATGTCACCGTGGTTGTTTAATATATTTATAGATGGGGTTGTAAGAGAAGTAAATGCGAGGGTCTTGGCAAGAGGCGTGGAGTTAAAAGATAAAGAATCACACACGAAGTGGGAGTTGTCACAGCTGCTCTTTGCTGATGACACTGTGCTCTTGGGAGATTCTGAAGAGAAGTTGCAGAGATTGGTGGATGAATTTGGTAGGGTGTGCAAAAGAAGAAAATTAAAGGTGAATACAGGAAAGAGTAAGGTTATGAGGATAACGAAAAGATTAGGTGATGAAAGATTGAATATCAGATTGGAGGGAGAGAGTATGGAGGAGGTGAACGTATTCAGATATTTGGGAGTGGACGTGTCAGCGGATGGGTCTATGAAAGATGAGGTGAATCATAGAATTGATGAGGGAAAAAGAGTGAGTGGTGCACTTAGGAGTCTGTGGAGACAAAGAACTTTGTCCTTGGAGGCAAAGAGGGGAATGTATGAGAGTATAGTTTTACCAACGCTCTTATATGGGTGTGAAGCGTGGGTGATGAATGTTGCAGCGAGGAGAAGGCTGGAGGCAGTGGAGATGTCGTGTCTGAGGGCAATGTGTGGTGTGAATATAATGCAGAGAATTCGTAGTTTGGAAGTTAGGAGGAGGTGCGGGATTACCAAAACTGTTGTCCAGAGGGCTGAGGAAGGGTTGTTGAGGTGGTTCGGACATGTAGAGAGAATGGAGCGAAACAGAATGACTTCAAGAGTGTATCAGTCTGTAGTGGAAGGAAGGCGGGGTAGGGGTCGGCCTAGGAAGGGTTGGAGGGAGGGGGTAAAGGAGGTTTTGTGTGCGAGGGGCTTGGACTTCCAGCAGGCATGCGTGAGCGTGTTTGATAGGAGTGAATGGAGACAAATGGTTTTTAATACTTGACGTGCTGTTGGAGTGTGAGCAAAGTAACATTTATGAAGGGATTCAGGGAAACCGGCAGGCCGGACTTGAGTCCTGGAGATGGGAAGTACAGTGCCTGCACTCTGAAGGAGGGGTGTTAATGTTGCAGTTTAAAAACTGTAGTGTAAAGCACCCTTCTGGCAAGACAGTGATGGAGTGAATGATGGTGAAAGTTTTTCTTTTTCGGGCCACCCTGCCTTGGTGGGAATCGGCCAGTGTGATAATAAAAAAAATAAAAAATATATATATATATATATATATATATATATATATATATATTGAATGCACATGATGACGAATGAAAAGGATGATGGAAAATGTATATGGAGAAAATGTACACGAGGAATTATGTGAAGAGGATTAAGAATGTGAAAATGATTGAGAATACACAAGAAGGTCAATAGGAATATCGGTGAAGACGATGAAGATAATTAGGAATATACATTAAGCTCATTAGGAATATATGTAAAGATTGAAGACAAATATACATGAACCCCTTTAAAGAATGTTATGTATTAAGCAAAATGATGGTTACATTGAGGAATTATTATATTAACAGAGAAACGATAAACCGGTAGGGGTCATACAGCTTGGGAGGCAATCAGGTTCGATCCATGGTAAAGGAGGGTAGCAACAGCTCCTTTGTCTGAGAGTCCTTCGCCAGCTCCTTTTTTTCTATGGTTGGGACTCTGGTGAAGAGCTCTTGGTCCCAGAAAGTGGAGCTCTCCTCCCCTTGCCTCAGAAGAAACCTTATTACGTTTCATTCCCCGGGTGCTGCATGACCCCTACAGGTTTAGCGCTTTCCATGAATAATAATAATAACTCCCACGTCACAATCTTGCCCCAACACACTGCAGTGTTGCCCTCCCATGCCACAGTGTTGCCCTCCCATGTCACAGTGTTGCCCTCCCATGTCACAGTGTTGCCCTCCCATGTCACAGTGTTGCCCTCCTATGTCACAGTGTTGCCCTCCCATGTCACAGTGTTGCCCTCCCATGCCACAGTGTTGCCCTCCTATGTCACAGTGTTGCCCTCCCATGTCACAGTGTTGCCCTCCCATGTCACAGTGTTGCCCTCCCATGCCACAGTGTTGCCCTCCCATGTCACAGTGTTGCCCTCCCATGTCACAGTGTTGCCCTCCCATGTCACAGTGTTGCCCTCCCATGTCACAGTGTTGCCCTCCCATGTCACAGTGTTGCCCTCCCATGTCACAGTGTTGCCCTCCCATGTCACAGTGTTGCCCTACCATGTCACAGTGTTGCCCTCCCATGTCACAGTGTTGCCCTCCCATGTCACAGTGTTGCCCTCCCATGTCACAGTGTTGCCCTCCCATGTCACAGTGTTGCCCTCCCATGTCACAGTGTTGCCCTCCCATGCCACAGTGTTGCCCTCCCATGTCACAGTGTTGCCCTCCCATGTCACAGTGTTGCCCTCCCATGTCACAGTGTTGCCCTCCCATGTCACAGTGTTGCCCTCCCATGTCACAGTGTTGCCCTCCCATGTCACAGTGTTGCCCTCCCATGTCACAGTGTTGCCCTCCCATGTCACAGTGTTGCCCTCCCATGTCACAGTGTTGCCCTCCCATGTCACAGTGTTGCCCTCCCATGTCACAGTGTTGCCCTCCCATGTTACAGTGTTGCCCTCCCATGTCACAGTGTTGCCCTACCATGTCACAGTGTTGCCCTCCCATGTCACAGTGTTGCCCTCCCATGTCACAGTGTTGCCCTCCCATGTCACAGTGTTGTCACATTTGGATTCACTTATAATGTCAGGTGGTATGCCAATACCAACAAGTTGCACTTAATAAAGACACACAAACAACAATTGGAAACTTTATTAAAGACGTCTTCAATAAAGTTAGCCTATCACGCTCTCGTCATCACTGGTTAAGATAGTACATGCAGGCCTCACTTTACAGCGCTTAGCTTTAAAGTATTTCGTTAATACAGCGTGTTTCAATTATACCCATTCTTCACTTCTTCAGACTTCCTACAATAAATATATTTACCACTCAGTAATGTGTATTATATATGCATTTTTTTAGGCCTAGCTATAATGCTCAGTTAATATATGACAGTGTAAACATGAAACGAGACTTTTATGTGCATTTGAAAGAGAAAAAAAAAGGTTATGATTCATTTTACAGCGATTTTCGCTTTACCGCAGCAGCCCGGAACATAACCTGCTGTATAAGAGGGGTCCGCCTGTATGAATTAACCATAAATTGAAAAAATATATATAAGAATTTGCATCTGGAGAGAAAATTAGCCAATTTAGTCACTTATCTGTTGAGCCACTTGTCTGCTTGTCTCTTTACCAAGTACTTCAAGATTCACACAGCAATGATAGCAAGGGTTCTTCGTGTTCATGAGTATTCATAATTAGGAAAAAAAATTGTACTAGTAACAAATGCTAACATCTATAATATGATGTAACCTAACTCTTTACAGATAATTTTTTACATTAAGGCAGTTACAATTAAATCAGGTACATGATTTTCCTTACTGTGATAGCATCGTACAGAATCTAAGCATCTTCATTAACAAAGCTTTGAAAAATACATATGAACAGTTATATGTCAGTTATATTACAATTTTACATTTGTATGAAGAGATACTATATAAATTCTTATTTACACTGTACATTAACTGCATCACTTATGGCAGCTACCTACATAATATACATAACTGCAGCACTCTTGGTAGATACATACACAATATACATCGACTGCAGCACTCCTGGCAGATACATACACAATATACAATTAATTACAGCACTCTTTGTCAAATAGCTATACAATGTACATTGACTACAGCACTCATTTACCGCTACACTGCCTGTGTTGCGTGATACCAGGTAGTACAACTCCTCCACCTTTGGTAAATACGTAACTGTAGCATACACACTCAGCACTTGTTTAATAATAAGGAGCATATGTGTACAATAAAATTATTGGCATATATATATATATATATATATATATATATATATATATATATATATATATATATATATATATATATATATATATATATATAATGTCGTGCCGAATATGTAAAACTGGTCAATTAGCAAGAACTCATTTAAAATTAAGTCCTTTCCAAAATTTTCTCTTATACGTTTAAAGATATATTTTTTTCATTAATGCTAATGAAAAAAATTTTCATTTTGCCACAAAAGAATCTTAGAAAACTTACCTAACCTTATTATAACAAGAGCAATTTATTTTAGCCTAACCCAACTAAATATATTTTAAATACGTTTACACTAATTTAGTACTAAAGAAACACAATCAAATATATTTTTTTCGTTAGGTTCAGAATGATTTTGGCGAAATTATTGCATACACAAATTTTCACTTGTCCTATATGGCAAGATGAGCGTTGCTATTTAAGCCAAGATCGCAAGTTCTGCCTATTCGGCACGACATTATATATATATATATATATATGTCGTGCCGAATAGGCAGAACTTGCGATCTTGGCTTAAATAGCAACGTTCATCTTGCCATATAGGACAAGTGAAAATTTGTGTATGCAATAATTTCGCCAAAATCATTCTCAACCTAACGAAAAAAATATATTTCACTGTGTTTGTTTAGTATTAAATTATTGTAAACAAATCTAAAATATATTTAGCTGGGTTAGGCTAAAATAAATTGTTCTTGTTATAATAAGGTTAGGTAAGTTTTCTAAGTTCCTTTTGGTGCAAAATTATAGATTTTTACAACAACATTAATGAAAAAAATATATCTTTAAACGTATAAGAGAAAATTTTAGAAAGGACTTAATTTTAAATGAGTTCTTGCTAATTGACCAGTTTTACATATTCGGCACGACATATATATATATATATATATATATATATATATATATATATATATATATATATATATATATATATATATATATATATATATATATAATATATATATATATATAATATATATATATATATATATATATATATATATATATATATATATATATATATATATATATATATATATATACTGGTTTAATTGGAGAAGTATCAGAGGAGTCAGACGAGAGAGGATTCTCCAATGATGACTGTGTCGCTGCCCAGATGAGGAGTGGAGAACCTGGTTGGGGTGGTGGTGTGCTGGGGTCCTGGTGGAACCAGACCGTTGGAGTACCGTGTCCCAGGAGCTCCAGGGTAGGTCGGCTCCCTCCCTGGCTGTCTGCTGGAGTCGTGCTTCTGAGCTCCGGTGTAGGAGAGGTGTCTGCTGGGTTCTGAAGCAGCCGCTGCAGGATGTTTCAGCTCGCTTTCTGACGGCATTTCCTGCGCGCCTAGTCCAGGAAATATCACAGGTAAGCTGATCGTCAACAGAAAATCAGATTAATATTTTGACAAGATACAATAAATTTTATGCCTTTGACAGTCAAGGTTTCAATGGTGAGTAGAAACAGGTAACGCATTTGTATTGCGCTTACCGTGTGAAGAACTGAGCCTCCACTACTCCTTTAAATAGTAACCCACTTGGGTTGAACGTTTCACATAAATATAGTAATCGTCTTCCACCTTTTCAGATTTAACGAAGTATAATTACTGCATATTATGCCTCAATGATGAAGGTGGTAGAGTTTCCTGTCAGAAAAATGACTCCTGACATGGACCTCTGAAAGATGATAGACTCGTTAAGTGGTCCAGCATCTCCTGTCCTTCTAAAGCTACGCTTTATATGTTATATACTAATGATATACATGTTATTTGACTAAAATCAGATGCTTTTAAACCTACCTGCAGATTTCTTACCTGAGAGTGCGGGCGAGGGACCCTGGGAGCCTGTGCAAAGTCTGGTGGAATATCCAGAGTCGTTGTGGGAATCATGCTCAATGGAAGACTCCAGGTTGCTTCTTCCTACTCCTCTGACAGCCTCCAGGTGGCCCTCTGCCAGGTAGCCATCGTAGAGCCGTCTCACTGCCTGCTGGATCCTGTATCTGCAACACAAAACACAGCGTCAGTCACCATAAATACATATAAAGCATAAATTTTGACCTCAGAATTGTTTTGGAGTAAAATAAAACGGTGCAATAACATTGCAGAGATAATTTTTAAGTGTAGATTATTGTTTAAGATAATCGTAAAACATTCTAAGACCCATTTCTTACTGATTATAGTCAATTTACCTGTCCATGTCTAGGTAGGTTGTAGCGTCAAAGTCCTCTTGTGGTTGTGCTAGGTTGGCATGGTATGTCTCTGCAGTCTGACCTTCTGGAGCAGAGGGGTATTTTTGGTATTGTGAGTAAGTCTCATATCCCGCTTTAGTTACCTTGGGTTCTGCTGGGGCAGTGGCTATGTGTGGAGGTTGAACTAGCGGATTACGTCCACGCAGGTCACCGTGCATATAAGGATTAGTGTTGCGGTAATCGTAGCGGCTGTACCCACTCCAGCCTTGTGGCTGGTGGACCTCGCTTTCGTCCTTGTTTCCATCATGACGTGTGTCTTCAGAACGTCCGTATGTCTTTGGTATGGCGCCATTTTCAGCTTGAGATTGAGAGACTCTAAGGTTGTCAACTGCCTGGTTGAGGTCTGTGTGATGTAGAGAAGGTCTGGCATGAGCAGCAGTGGGTGCGTCAGCTTGTGAAGGTATGTTGGAGCGACGCAGAAGGGGTGATGGGTTGCCAGGGGAAAATCGGTTCATATTCGCGGCCATTGGGGAGCTCTGAACTGAAGATCCATTCATTCCTCGACTACTTCTGCTTCCTCGTCGGCCAGCTGAGACGTCACTGCTTGCTGAGTCATTTAACATGTCTTTACTGTGTGACATTCTAACAGGACTCTGACCTCGAGGTCTTTCCGATGAAGTCTGTTCATTTAGTGTGCTTCGTGACTGACGTAAGACCTGACGAGCGTCTAGCGAATGACTACGGCTCCCTGCCCCTCTGGTGTGAGTGTAGCCTCGACTACCAGTGGAGAGACTCCTGGAGGGGTGGTCAGTAGGTGAGGGGCAGCGGAGGACCCCGGGCACGAGAGAAGGCATAGGTTTTGGGGAATCATATATGACTACGTCAGCTTCATCGTGAATGCTTTGTGGAATGTTGTACATGGAAGTTGGATGATCGAGTACTCTCAAGCCCTTGTAAACAGAGTCACGATCGCTTTCTCCCTCTTCTCGATACTCTGACACAGCTTCCTCTGACCGAGATCTAGTAAAGATAAAATATAAAGATTTACTTAGAAGATATATTAACGTGGAAGATAAATCAGGACGTTCAATATATACTCAGCACCATTCTTAAAGCCTTCCTCAGCAAGAGCTACTCTCACTTTCTTTTTACATTAAAATGGTCTAAGAATATTGTTCAATTAATCGATAAAATATGACGTGAAAAGGGAAGACATCTTTTGCTATACCAAAAATAAGAAAAAGTATGAAACGTAAACATAGAAAGCAGTGACTAGGTTGCCTGACTTACCTGGTGAGAGGGAACAAGCCAGTGAGCGGGTCCCTGGCTCTCCTGAAGACGCAGGTCTTGGGGTTGTGTGGGTGTGGTGGGTTAGTATCTCGTGCTGCTAGGCGTCTCTCCACCCACTGCTGCAGCTGGGAGATTCTCATCTCAGCTTGCAACTCTCGCGTAGTCTTGGTTCTTTCTGCACGCTGTCGACACTCCTCTTTCTCATCCGCTAGCTGTCAACGTGAGGTGTGGTTCATATGAGTTCATTTCTTTTTATACAGTAGCAAATGACATTTGAGTAGCAGATTTTTTATATATGAAGCAATGGGGTGGTAAAGGAAAGAAATATCTGAACAGCTTCGGTGAAAAACCTTGAGGTTTTGCTCTGAAGGACGTTTATTCTCTTCTCTGAGGCTGTGAGTCCCCGGTCACCACTGGAGGTGGTGCCTCTCAACATTGCTTTGAAGAGATGTACTTTTCATAAAATAATACTTATACAGTAAATAAAATAAAATATCATCGTCTATGATTATTACACAGACGCCTCATGAAACACTAAAATGAACAAGGGTATTAGGGAAGACATTGTGGTGGTGTTAGTTGCAATAATGTGACCATATATTTAAAGGGAGTACACAACTCACAAGCAGCTGAGTGTAAACAAACACTGACGCAACAGTAAAAGGGTGACAAAACTTTGTGGCAGGAGGATAACGTTTTAAGATTCTCTAAGATAAATGACTCTTCAAGGCCTTCACTGGCCTTGATGCCAGAGAAGGGATCTTGATTCAAAGAACTGGAGCTATCCTCCACTTTCTCTGATCAAACCTGATACTTCTTATTTCCTATTCAGCAGGTGATTTATGATCTACGGGATTAGCGTTTCCCATAGATAAAGTAATAATACTAATTTTATAGTCACTTGCATTCCAGGATACTGGTGATATTTTTACTAGTAAAAGTTAAACAATGCATGAATTCTTAAGAGTAATATTTACACTAAATGTAATGGTTGGTATCGATTACACGAGGGTCAATAATGCTGAAGTTAATGTGGACACCACCAGCTGAACAACTCTCAGGGTATACACACTGACACACACACACACACACACACACACACACACACACACACACACACACACACTAGATGAGACAGGAGAAAGAGACTACATAGCAGGTACACTTCAGTCTGGGGAACACAAAGTGGTCATTGCAGTGATGTATAATCCACCACAGAACTGCAGGAGGCCAAGAGAGGAATATGAAGAGAGCAACAGAGCAATGGTGGACACACTTGCTGAGGTGGCAAGAAGAGCTCACTCCAGCAGAGCAAAGTTGCTGGTTATGGGGGATTTCAACCACAGGGAGATTGACTGGGAAAACCTGGAGCCACATGGGGGTCCCGAAACATGGAGAGCCAGGATGTTGGACGTGGTGCTGGAAAACCTCATGCACCAACATGTTAAGGACACTACCAGAGTGAGAGGGGAGGATGAACCAGCAAGATTGGATCTTGTGTTCACCCTGGGCAGCTCAGACATTGAGGACATCAAGTATGAGAGTCCCCTAGGAGCTAGCGACCACGTGGTTCTGTGCTTTGAATACATAGTAGAGCTGCAAGTGGAGAGAATAACAGGAGTAGAATGGGAAAAGCCTGACTATAAAAGAGGGGACTACATAGGGTTGAAGAACTTCCTGCGGGAGGTCCAGTGGGACAGAGAACTGGCAGGAAAGCCAGTAAATGAAATGATGGAATATGTAGCAACAAAATGCAAGGAGGCAGTGGAAAGGTTCATTCCCAAGGGCAACAGTAACAACGGGAAGACCAGAACAAGCCCCTGGTTTACCCGACGGTGTAAGGAGGCAAAAACAAAGTGCAATAGAGAATGGAAAAAGTACAGAAGGCAGAGAACACACGAAAATAGGGAGATCAGTCGCAGAGCCAGGAACGAGTACGCACAGGTAAGGAGGGAGGCCCAGCGACAGTATGAAAATGACATAGCATCGAGAATCAAGACTGACCCGAAACTGTTGTATAGCCACATCAGGAGGAAGACAAGAGTCAAAGACCAGGTGATCAGATTAAGGACAGAAGGTGGAGAACTCACAAGAAATGATCAGGAGGTATGTGAGGAGCTGAACAGGAGATTTAAGGAAGTTTTTACAGTAGAGACAGGAAGGGCTGTGGGAAGACAGCACAGAAGGGAACATCAAGAGGGAATATACCAACAAGTGTTGGATGACATACGAACAACTGAGGAGGAGGTGAAGAAGCTCTTAAGTGACCTTGACACCTCAAAGGCGATGGGACCGGACAACATCTCCCCATGGGTCCTTAGAGAAGGAGCAGAGATGCTGTGTGTGCCTCTAACCACAATCTTCAACACATCCCTTGAAACTGGGCAACTACCTGAGAAATGGAAGACAGCTAATGTAGTCCCCATATTTAAGAAAGGAAACAGAAACGAGGCACTAAACTACAGACCTGTGTCTCTGACATGTATTGTGTGCAAAGTCATGGAGATTATCAGGAGGAGAGTGGTCGAACACCTGGAAAGGAACAAGATTATAAATGAAAACCAGCATGGGTTCATGGAAGGCAAATCTTGTATCACAAACCTCCTGGAGTTTTATGACAAGGTAACAGAAGTAAGACACGAGAGAGAGGGTTGGGTAGATTGCGTTTTCCTAGACT